>NC_055979.1:24660547-24673047 GCF_018492685.1 Alosa sapidissima | reverse complement strand
GGCATACGTTGCGGAGCTGAAAAGACTGTCAGAACATTGTCAATTTGGGACTGGTTTAAACGACGCATTACGGGACCGTTTAGTCTGTGGCATTCGTCATGAAGGAATTCAGAAAAGACTGTTGACGGAGGCTGATCTCACGTTCAAAGGGAATTTCAGTTTCGACGGAAGCGGCGGCAAAGGAAGCACTCGAACTACAGCCGAAAATGTGAATCAGCCGGCCATGAAAGGAGCTACGGCAAAGGCAGTCAGAACAATGCTACAAGTGTGGTGGCTATCATTTATCATCTCAGTGTAGATTCAGAAATGAACAATGTAGGAAATGTGGGAAAACTGGACATATTCAGCGAGTCTGCCGCAGTGACAAAGCCAAGACTGACACCAGAGACAATCGTAGGGGCAACAGACGCGTGCATAATGTTACTGAAATATTAGATAGTGAAAGTGAGGACGCATTGGCCAGTCTGCAATTGCACAGCATACATGGTAGGGATAAACAGATGATTTGGCTCACTCCAAAAATAAATGGACAGATGATAAAAATGGAACTGGACACTGGCTCAGCTGTTTCAGTAATATCAAAAAAAGACTATAACACACTTTTTGGCAAAACAAAGTTGAAACCAACTTCTATGCTTCTCAAAACCTATACAGGAGAGAAAGTTGTTCCTGTTAAGTAAGTAAGTATAAGTATATATACTCTTTTGATCCCGTGAGGGAAATTTGGTCTCTGCATTTATCCCAATCCGTGAATTAGTGAAACACACTCAGCACACAGTGAACACACAGTGAGATGAAGCACACACTAATCCCGGCGCAGTGAGCTGCCTACAACAACAGCGGCGCTCGGGGAGCAGTGAGGGGTTAGGTGCCTTGCTCAAGGGCACTTCAGCCGTGCCTACTAGTCGGGGTTCGAACCTGCAACCCTCCAGAAACAAGTCCGAAGCGCTAACCAGTAGGCCACGGCTGCTGTTGTTGGTGTACAGTCTGTACAAGTGGAGTATAATGGTCAGGAGTATAATGGTCAGGAAGAGGTGTTGAACCTGTATGTTCTGGAGAGAAGAAGTGCACCGCTCTGGGGACGTGAATGGCTGAGAAAGCTGAGGCTCGATTGGAGTGTCATAAAAAGCCTGCATGTGTTGTCCAAAACACCACAGTTAACTGAGGTCAAGCTGGACCAGGTATTGGAAGAAGCTGCATCAGTGTTCAAAGAGGGGATTGGAACACTTTGACATACAGTATAAAGGGGAAAATCACACTCAAAGATGGAGCACAGGCAACATTTCATAAGGCACGCCCACCATGGGGGACCATGCGAACGCAGACGGACTGTCACGTTTGCCTCTGGAAGATATCAAAAACAAACAGGACGACTGCTACGCATTAGATATGTTCACCCTCGGCCAAATTGAAAGCCACCTGTCACAGCAGAAATGGTACAGGCTGAGACTAGACGTGACAAGGCATTGTCTCAGGTTTACACAGCCAAACAAGCTGGCTGGACAGCAGCCAACAAAACCACCTTAGCTCCTTTCTATCAGCGTAGAAGTGAACTTACCTTGAATGCTGGCTGTGTCATGTGGGAGGTAAGAGTTATCATACCGAGTAGCCTCAGAACGAAGGTTTTAGAAGAATTCCATTCTAGCCATGTGGGAGTGGGGAAAATGAAGCCGCTAGCAAGGAGCTTTATGTGGTGGCGCGGAATTGACCAGGATATTGAGCATGTAGCAATGCAATGCGCGGGCTGCCAAAGAAAACGAAAACGTACCGGCACATGCACCACTTCACCAGAGAGAATGGCCTGCATCTCCATGGCAACGCATTCATGTTGACTTTGCAGGGCCCTTCATGGGCACAAACTTCCTAGTGGTGGTGGATGCCATTTCCAAATGGCCGGAAGTTTTTCATTATGAACTCCACCACAACAAGTCAAACAATTACAGCGCTGAGGGATCTCTTTGCCAGAACTGGAGTTCCAGAGCAACTTGTCAGTGATAACGGGCCCCGATTCACAAGTGACGACTTCCAGACATTTTTGAGAAGAAATGGGATTTGTCACATCATTTCAGCTCCCCTGGCACCCGGCAACCAATGGTCAAGCAGAAAGGTTCGTTCAGACTTTGAAACAAGCCCTTAGGGCAATGCAGAATGACAATATCACTCTCCACCATAAAGTTCCTGTTCGCCTACAGGAATGCTACACATGCCACCACCAACCAGACACCAGCCATGCTGTTCCTGGGGCGTCATCTTCGTTCCAGATTGGATCTTCTCCAGCCAAATAGAAGACGCACTGTCCAAGACAGACAACTCCAACAGGCTCAGAGACCCTGTGGAGGGAAACTGCGACACTTTGCCATTGGACAGAGTGTATTAGCAAGGAGCTACAGAGGAGACCACAAATGGGTCCTGGCTACAGTAAAAGAACGTCATGGCCTCCTGTCCTACACCGTTGAAGTAGCATCAGGCGTTGTTTGGCGGCGCCATGTTGACCAGCTGAGGAAATCAGGACTGACTCCGGATGAAGATTTGTCCATGGTGTCCACTGCTGTTGAAACAGGAGGGCCCGCAACACCACCAGAGCTCTCTCCATCAATGGACTGTCAGTCTGTCCATATTCCTTCCTCTTCCACCGACACCAGTGTCCCTGTGGGAAATCAGGCGGACACGCCTAGCGATGAGGGACGTTACCCCACTCGTGTCCATAGGCCCCCCTCAAAGACTGATAGAAGAATAACTACTTAGTTACATCTAATTGCAAATGTCTTAACATTGAACAATGTTCATTACAGTTGTTTTCCAGGTGCTTTAAGTTTATATGATGAAAAAAAAAAAAAAGAAACAAAAGTGTTAAGACCTAGCTTAAAATGTCATTACGTTTATTAGTTTCTATCTAGGAGGGAGGGAGGAATTGTAGTGTTTTGAGTAACCCACTGGTGTCGTTATAGTAGTCAGTTCTGTAAGAGTTGGCAATTAGCAATGCCTATAGAATGAGATCCTGTGTTGATTGGTTATGCCTGTTTTGCTGCCACCGCTCTGTGCTGTTTATTAAATGAAGCTACTAGTTTCATGCAAGCTGCGTCTCCATGCGTCTCTGATAAAAAGTAACATACACAACAGATGGGTGGACCAATGAATAGAAAAAGCTATACAAAAAAACTTAAGCAGCAACAACAACTTGCATTAATACAGTAACAACAACAACAACAACAACTTGTATTAATACAGTAACAACAGTAACAACAACAACAACAACAACAACAACAACTTGCATTAATACAGTAACAACAACAACAACAACTTACATTAATACAGTAACAACAACAACAACAACTTGCATTAATACAGCGCTTTATCACAGCACCCTAAGCGCTTTGCAGTGAAGGGGAAACCTCACTAACCACCACCAATGTGTAGCCTGGGTGATGCACGGCCGGAGCACCCACCTGGGTAGTGTGAGGGATCCGCTGTGTGCCAGAGCGCTCACCACACACCAGTTTGAGGTGGAGAAAAGAGGACGGCTGAAAGAGCGGTGATTAGAAAAGGTTCTACAGTTCTACAGTAATTGAAAAGGTTCTACAGTTCTACAGTAATTGAAAAGGTTCTACAGTTCTACAGTAATTGAAAAGGTTCTACAGTTCTACAGTAATTGAAAAGGTTCTACAGTTCTACAGTAATTGAAAAAGTTCTACAGTTCTACTGCTAAACCCTCAGGCAACGTTCAGTTGCGACCTGGGCTTTATTTTTAATGCCAATTAGAGTCTTACCTGGAAGTTGGGACTCAAAACCAGACACTGGTAAGAGACACACTCAGGTCTGACTCCAGAGAAACAGCACACGGGCACACAGACCAACGGGCCTCACTCGGGCTGCCACTATGCTCATTTAGAGAAAAAAAAACACAGACCAACAGTTCTCACTCAGACTGCTCATTTAGAGGGAGACCGAGAGGACTGAACAGAAAAAAGAGAAAGAACGAGAGCAAAACAAACAAAAACAAAAACAAATCAACAAATAAACGGGACCCTGTGGAGATGGTGAAGAAGGACCTGTACTTAAAGGTGTTTGTTATGATAAGGTAAGTTGCCATTTATCGGCGCGCTGGCAGCCCCTGGTATTTCCATAATAATGATTTAAGCTTTCTAATCCCCCTGTTTTAATGAACGTCTTCATTTCCCCTGTGCAGGGAGGGAAGCCCACCTCACCCCTGCTCGTCGATCCTCCACGTCTGGCAAGCCGTCCCCAGTGGAATTGTGGGAGGATGATACTGAGAAGCTGATGGGTTATTTTCCAAAAACACCCCCTATCATTCCCTCCCATTCAGCCCAGCCCAGTCATTCACTAGCCAGCCTTCATTGTGCGCCGGGTGCACACTTGGATATCACTTCCCCCTGCCCGCCACCACTAGATTTTGCTCCTGTCAGATACAAAGAGCTAAATAGTTCTGATTGATAATAGTTTGTTGGGAATTCTGCTGGAGAGAAGGAGAGCTGAAGAGTGTAGGGGAGAGGGACTGTTTATTTGAACGGACTAAAACTATGACAATGCCGACACACAATGGAGTTTCGCAGATATCTGAACCTCCGGGGGGAGATCACCCTTCCACCCTGACATTGACCCCCTGCTGCCTGAGCACACACACACAGAGAGAGAGGGAGAGAGAGAGAGAGAGGGAGAGAGAGGGAGAGAGAGAGAGAGAGAGAGAGGGAGAGAGAGAGAGAAAGAGGGAGAGAGAGAAAGAGAGAGAGGGGGGGAGAGACAGAGAAAGAAAGGGAGGGAGAGATTTCTGTCTGCTTCGTAACTGCTGCATGCCATACCCTGGGGAGTAGGCCCCATGAGCAAACAAAGAGACAAATAAATTCCCACATGGCATGTGTGTGTGTGTGTGTGTGTGTGTGTGTGTGTGTGTGTGTGTGTGTGTGTGTTCGTATGTGTGTGTGTGTGTGTGTGTGTGTGTGTGTGTGTGTGTGTGTGTGTGTGTGTGTGTTGGTATGTACGTGTTCGTATGTGTGTGTGTTTGTGACTATATGCTTGCTTTAAAGACAGGCTAACCACCACCACCATCATATCCATCCATCACCTGAGCAAAGGCCAACAGTACCTTAGATCATCTTTTTAACGCATCTGCCCAAGCCACTGACAACACCTGTCCAGTGTCCACAAAGGTCCAAATTGATAAGATGTATGGAGCTACAAGTCTGAGCGGCTTTCTCTGTGTTTAGCAACAGTAATGTGCAGTGATAAGAGCGATTAAGTGATTCAGAGTGAAGACCTGCTCAGAGAAACCCCTTAAAAGAGAGCTGTGGCTATTTGGATATTTCAGAGAACATCGCAAATTCCGAGTTGGAATTTGACACACAGGAAGACCATGCATATATGAACATACACAGTCGCCTACTCAGGTACCGTCTTCAACATGACCTGGATGCTACAGTATGCTACATTTCACTGGGACTGTAAAGGACTTTAAAATACTGATTGCCGTATGCTACATTTCACCGGACCTGTAAAGGACTTTAAAATACTGATTGCCATATGCTACATTTCACTGGACCTGTAAAGGACTTTAAAATACTGATTGCAGTATGCTACATTTCACTTTCCTTCTCACCGCACCATAAGGATTTCTCACAAATGACAGAGAGCAAAAATGGTTCCACCCCAAACTCCCATTCTATTTTTTTTTTCCTGAGAACGGATGCATGAAAATCCGATTTCTCTGTGACTCCAGATCCGATCCGAACCCCAGGCCTTTGATGACCATGCCGCTGAGGGGATTTATAATTGGGGTGACTGGAACATTCTGAGGATTTTCAGGGTTCGGATTTAAATATTGGCCGGTGTTCCAGAATTCCTTGGCACAGGGGCGACTCCTGCATAAAAATAACCTGGGCTTGGCTGGCTGCGCTGAATCGGGATTAGACTTTAATTGTCACTCGTGTCTGTGCTCTTACCCAAACACCTCTGCCTCCAGAACACACTGAACCGGTGTACAGCCATGTTTTTGCAACCGATAGTTTCCTGATCTTTGGTCCTGGGGCAGCCGTGGCCTACTGGTTAGCGCTGCCGGTTCGAACCCCGACCAGTAGGCACGGCTGAAGTGCCCTTGAGCAAGGCACCTAACCCCTCACTGCTCCCTGAGCGCCGCTGTTGTTGCAGGCAGCTCACTGCGTCGGGATTACTGTGCGCTTCACCTCACTGTGTGTTCACTGTGTGCTGAGTGTGTTTCACTAATTCACGGATTGGGATAAATGCAGAGACCAAATTTCCGGCATCAAAAGAGTATATATACTTATATATACTTATACTTATATACTGTATAACAACTTTGAAATGTACACAAAGCAATACACAGCTTCCATTTTGCCATGAGGTGCATGCATTTCAGTGCATGTTTATTTACAATGTAAAACACCATCGAGCGCTAAAACACAAGCCAAACAGCTAAACCTACATTTCAGTGCATGCTTATTTACAATGTATTTGGCAGACACTTTTATCCAAAGCAACCTACAGATGTCAACTACTTGAACTCCCTGGAGCAATTTGAGGCTACGTGCCTTACTCAAGGACAGAGCAGGGGCCGCTGGGAATCGAACTCACAACATCTCAAGCTACTGCATGCAAACCTTAGGCACGACACACACACGAACACGAACACACACACACACACACACACACATCCGTATTGTGTAGACTCAGGAGCGCAGAGTGTGGAGAACGATGAAGGGCAAAGGACATGCCTGTCTGATGACCTCATGTCCACGGATATGGTGGACAGAAAAATCAATCTAACCTCAATGAGCTGCAAGCACATGCAGCGCCCGACAGACAGACACAGACACACACACACAATCTCCTCTCAATGATATGCGTAGGCAGCGAGCACACACAGCGGCCGACAGACAGACACACACACACACACACACACACACACACACACACACACACAATCTCCTCTCAATGATATGCGTAGGCAGCGAGCACACACAGCGGCCGACAGACAGACACACACACACACACACACACACACAATCTCCTCTCAATGATATGTGTAGGCAGCGAGCACACACAGCGGCCGACAGACAGACACACACACACACACACACACACACACACACAATCTCCTCTCAATGATATGTGTAGGCAGCGAGCATACACAGTGGCCGACAGACAGCTGGGGATGACAACGCAGGAGACCCAGCACTGGGCCTGCTGTCCATCACAAACAGATGGCCAGGGGTCAGTCTGCACATACACACACAGGCATGCGCACACACACACACACATACACACACACACACACACACACACACACAAACCTTTCCTGAGTAATCATGCTAAATAATAGTGATCTCAATGTTGACCAAAATAATCCTGCACCCATGGCCCATGCTTCTCTGGATGAGCCTCTAGTAGCTGCAGCCACGAGACACCTTTTCAAACTGTGCACAGATGCATGTAGGGATATGTGGCAGAAATACATATTAAGCCCCAGGTTCAAACAAATATACTGCAACAGGCCGCACTCTAAGAAACATAAGTCTAATGTATGGTCTGACAATGAATCTGCAATTGACAATAACACAAGATCTGCATCCAGAGAGAAGTGAGGAAATCCCTCGAAAATGAGAAATATTTGTTTTCTTTGCTGTTCTCTTTGTGTTACACAAGAAAAGAGAACTAAAATACGAAACTGATCATAGCATTTCCTTGGCTTTGAACATTGAATGAATGGATTAGGCTTCTCTGTCAAAAGGATTCAAAAGAAAGAATAGCATGAACTCTCTCTCTCTCTCTCTTTCTTTCTCTGCCTGTTTTTGTCTCTCTGAATATCTTTCTCTGCCACCAACAGACTGTCACTGTGCAGCACAAGAACTCCGGTTCCTTAAGCAATTAGATGTTGCCATAGGAGGTGTAACATTCCATGTCCAGAATTCCAAATTGAGTCCCGATTGCTCCGTCCTCGAGTGGCGCTCTGTTGAGCAGGAGCAGGAGCTGGGATGCTCTCGAGTGACTCTGGAGATGAAGGTGGACGCGGAGACTCTAAGATCTCTCCACTCCTCTGTCCCCTGCCTCAGCTTTGATCTGCTTGACCACATCAGACTACAATAGTGGAGACATGCCACCACACTCCCCTGCATGCCTCCCTATTACACCTCAAAGGAAGCCACCTCAAACACCTGGTGCCTGGTGATGTGGCCATGCAGCGTTTATGATGAGAGACGGAGACACATCAAGCAGCGGTCCTGTTAGTATGGCCATGTGATATGTCACAGAGACGTGTCATTTCCTGGGTGTCTAGATTATGCCTGTCAGTGAGATATCATATTATCACCAAAAAGTTATGTGTTTGATTTAGTTCACCAGACATTTCACCCTAAAGAGCTGAATTAAATATAACATATGCATTGTTATGTGTGCTATCTGGAAGTGAGACTGATTGCCTTGTTGCAGTTGCAGTTTCTTGTAGGTGTTTACACTTGAAGGCAGGTATCCTCGTGTGGACCACTGATGACCAACAGCTCATCTCAACTCCGCATCCAACATCAGGACCCTCCGACCCCAACATCAGGACCCTCCGACCCTCCACACACACCCTCTACTTCTCCTCTCCTCCTCTCCCTTTCTCTCCTCCTCATCTCCACCCCTCTCCTCCTCTCCTCCTCTCCCCCAGAGGGTCCTCCTCCTCTCCTCTCCTCTCCTTCTCTCCTCTCCCCCAGAGGGTCCTCCTCCTCTCCTCTCCTCTCCTTCTCTCCTCCTCTCCCCCAGAGGGTCCTCCTCTCCTCTCCTCTCCTTCTCTCCTCTTCTCCTCCTCTCCCTTTCTCTCCTCTCCCCCAGAGGGTCCTCCTCCTCTCCTCTCCTCTCCTTCTCTCCTCCTCTCCTCTTCTCCTCCTCTCCTCTCCTCTCCCCCAGAGGGTCCTCCTCCTCTCCTCTCCTCTCCTCTCCTTCTCTCCTTCTCTCCTCCTCTCCTCTCCTCCTCCTCTCCTCTCCTTCTCCTTTTCTCCTCTCCTCTCCTCCTCCTGGGAGCAGCGCAGGTGTGAACCTGCTCAGCTGCTCTCCTCCACTCCACACCATTTACATGAAGCCATGCACAGCTGATAATGTGCAATAACAAAGGCTTCATTCAATGCACACACACACCAGCACACACACACACACACACACCCACAACACACAAACACACACACCCACTCACACACTCATAAAACACAAACACATACACTCAAAACACAAACACACACACACACATACACACACACACGGAAACATGTGAGTAAAGCTTGCTGGAATAATTCTCGCTTTGGAGAATTATGGATGTGTTGAACACCAAACTCCATATTCTAGGTGTACTTTACACACACGCATGCATGCACGCACCACCCTGCAGCTGCAAGGCCAAAGGCTGAGATGGATGGAATAATACATTAAATGCACTAAAATATATACTGATATACTGATTCATCTAGTTGTGATTACTGTATGTATGTGTGTGTCTATTTCTATTAGTGTGTGTGTGTGTGTGTGTGTGTGTGTGTGTGTGTGTGTGTGTGTGTGTGAACATGTGTGCATATGTGTGTGTGTGTGTCTGCTCACACATGGGTAGACGTGTGTGTGTGTGTGTGTGTGTGTGTGTGATCTCTTCTGCCACAGACTCCAGTGATAAAACAGGTGCTTGTAAATTAATTAGCCTGATGAAATGTACCTTAACCACCCCCCCCCCCCCCCACACACACACACATATACACACACATATACACACACACACACACACACACACACATACACACACACCCTGCCTGTGCAGCGCTGTGCCCTGGCACGGTGCCCACTGTGGTGCCCCCGAGGTGTGAAGCAAGCTGGGTAAATATTGAGCAGAGACAGAGCAAACACACTGACTGGCAGCAGATGGCACCGGGGGAGAGCGAGGGATGAAGTCTGTGCCACGGACAGAGGGGGAGAATGAAGGAGGGAGAGAAAGAGAATTACAGACGGAGGAGGAGAGAGGACTGAGGGGGGAAAGAAATACAAGTCAGTTGAAGAACATCAAGAAAAGAAAGAGAAAGAGAAAAAGAGAATGACAGGTAGAAAGAAAGAAACAGAGAAAGAGAGAAAGAAAGGGAAGAAAACAGAGTCACAGAGACACAGAACTGAAAAGAGAAAGAAAGAGCGGCCCCAAGGGAAGTCCTCCTCCTCCTCCTCCTCCTCCTCCTCCTCTTTTCCAGTTATTTACCTCCTAATTGAAAATCCCCCGTTTCCCTGATAGAGGACCAGAGTTCCTCCCCGAGCGCTTGCAAACCCCACACACACACACACACACACAGAGAGAGAAAGAAAGAGAGAGAGAGAGAGAGAGAGAGAGAGAGAGAGAGAGAGAGAGAGAGAGCAACTGTTCATCTGGCCTGCTGATAGCTGCTGTAATTGATTCTTAACAGCAGGTTAAGAGTGACACTTAGTGTTTTAATGGAAATTATCTGTCCCCAAAGTCATTTATCATCTGCTGCCGCCAGCAAGAACGCGCTCAAAGCTTATAGTGGAGAAGTACTGGCCCCAGTTATCAAACCTGAGAGCTGTCTTTCCATCACTTACACACACACACACACACACACACACACACACACACACAAACAAACAAACACACACACACACACGCAGACAAACAAGTACAAGCACACACACAAACAAAGGTGAACACAAACACACGTACACACACACACAGAAAGATTTTCTGTTGTTCACAAAGGCCCACAGCATGCACCTTTCCAAAACAGCTTCAAGCAGCTCCGCTGGGGAATAAAAGACAGGAAGCGGTGTGCTGTCCTTTCACAGTGCCGTCAAACAGTGACAAAATGCACCCTTACTCCTCAAGGCTGAGGCCTGAAGCACTACAGTCGAGTGATTATATGTCATTATCCGTGCCTCTGTTGGGCCTCCTGCATAACATAAACAACTGGAACAAAGACGTAGAGCGAGGAGGCCTTGAATTAGCATCGCAGGTTACCGTACATACATTCTTCTGTCCTTGCTAGCCCCCTCTCTCTTTCTCTCTCTCACTCGTTCACTCCCTACCTCTCTCGCTTTCTCACCCCTCCTCCCAGTGCTGTGTACACATAATGGTGTTTGAAATGAAAACTACACAGACTTCACTAACTAACTGACCAGCTAGGCTAAAGGGTCATTCACGCCAAGAACGATAACGATAATGATAACTATAAACAAATATCGTTTTCATAAATGTGAATGATGACGTTCACACATAAACTATTAATTATTATTAATTATCACACATAAACTATTATTAGGAACTACATGAAGAACGATATCGTTGGGGGCAGTGTATAGACCCTTTCAACAAGGTAAACAAAAACAATGCTTGAACGTTCTATTTGGGCCCCAATCTACTTCCTCTGCATTAAGATAACATATGGAATGTTGAAAAGGAAGCCTTGTGGGGCCAACTATGATGCTGATAATGGAACTCTCTTGAAAGGGTCCATAGAGAGTGTGCCATGGTTGTGGCAAGCTGCGTGACATGATGGGGATTGTTCCCTCTCCCTCGTCGAGCACCTGGAGCGCAGGATATTAATTAGCACCCGGCTAGCAGCGCTAATGCACACCAAACAGACTGCTGCCTCTTGATCGTGCTCAAACACACAACACCATCCGTCTGGACAGAGCAGGGACATGGACAGGTGAAGACGGAGGAGTGATGATGATGGTGGTGATGACACTCATAGCGATGAAGGTGCTGTTAAGCAATGATCAGGATTATGACGTTGATAATAATGAATTATCACTAAGAGGCAAAAGTACAGAGCATTTGGCTGCAGATAGAGTCGAGCTGCTGGGAGAAATCTGACTGCTGTCTCACGTCAGCTACGAGACGGAATAGTGTGAAGTGCGTGGTGACTGACGGACTGGCGCGGGGGGTGGGGGGGGTGGGGGGGTGTGTGTTGGGACTGACGAGTGCGGTGAGGTTAGGACGATCAGAGGGACAGGAGCTGTCACGGTGAATACGATGTCATCTAGATCTCCTAATTACAGTAGAGCTTCCTCAGTAGCATCTGAAATCGTTAAATTGTCCCCCTCTCTCCCCTCTCTGTGCGCGAGGGGTCACAGTAATGGGAGGCCCCTGGGCAAATACGCCGCTCTGGAAGGGGCCCCGTGCACTCAGCACGACTCTGATAGAGCTGTAATTACAGTGTGCATCACTCACTGTCACCACGGAGACCCCTCCACTCGTCCGCCTCTAACCCCCCCTCTCCACTCGTCCCCCAGCGCTGTCTATTCATGCCATTTCATCATTATTAGTCATCATTGCATCACGCGGAGCACAAGAGCTTGACCGATTAGCTTGGAGGAGCAATGAGATGCTCGACCGATGAGAGCGAATGCCGGGTGGGCACTTGGGGTGTGTGTGTGTGTCTGTGTGTGTGTGTGTGTGTGTGTGTGTGTGTGTGTGTGTGTCTGTGTGTGTGTGCACATCTGTGTGTATGTAA
>NC_055979.1:24625547-24658047 GCF_018492685.1 Alosa sapidissima | reverse complement strand
TTGGGCAGAGCTTTTGTTTTTCCCTGACCTGTATAATAAGTGTCACATTAGCAACACAACAAATCAAACGTTTGGTAATTTCCCTCCCAGCTGTTCTCGTCATTGTGTCACCAGATTTTTAATTAATATGATAAGTAATACTTGCAAGGCAGTGCTGTGTTTTTCTTTCCTGTTTTAATTGCCAGTCTGAGAGAAAGACAGAGAGAGACAGAGGAAGACGGAAGAGAGCAACATTCGTGTGTGTGTGTGTGTGTGTGTGTGTGCGCGCGTGTGTCTGTCTGTGTGTGCATATATGTGTGTGTGTGTGTGTGCATGTGCGTGTGCATGTATGTGCATATATGTGTGTGTGTGTGCGTATATATGTGTGTGTGCATGTGCGTGTGCATGTGCATGTATGTGTGTGTGCATGTGCATGTGCATGTGCGTGTGCACGTGCATGTATGTGTGTGTGTGTGTGTGTACATATAGACGTGAGGAGTTCCATATAAAACAAACACACCTTGTTCTGTCGAGGTCAAGGACAGTGGATTGGTCAAGGATATGGAGAGCTCATGAGTGTTCCAGCTTTTCCTCAGAGCCCACAGTTCTTCTCAGCCCTCAGAGCCCACAGTTCCTCTCAGCCCTCAGAGCCCACAGTTCCTCTCAGCCCTCAGAGCCCACAGTTCTTCTCAGTCTATGACTAATACAGTACGTACATAAGGACCAGAGATGTGTTTTCAAGCCAAGTCTTCCTAGTTCCTATAGTCATACTCTCAGGGTTTTGCTTCTGACACGTCTGTGAAGGATTTTGTTAAAAATGAAAAGACTTTCATGGCATGTGCTCTCCTCTCCGTCTCTCCTTCTCTCTCACACACGCATACACACACACACACACACACGCACACACACACACACACACACACACACACACACAGACACACACACAATCTCTCTCACACACACACACAGGCAAAAACATACAGTAGCCCATGTGATAAAAGACTATTTAATGTCTGCATCATTTCTCAAATGCTTCAAACTTTGTCTTTCCCAAAGGCTTGCTGATTTCTGTAAGCTACATAGGCGCCACCTAGTGTCTGGAGCCTGAACTGCACCCATCAAGTATCCATGGTTTGCACTCGGAGCTCAGATCTCGCCCTACTTTCTGTACGGTCTATAACAAAATAAACTGGCAATAAAAATGTTAAAATATTCCAACAGAAAAGATAAATAAATGGGATATATTAAAGGATCAGTTTATGAGAAGACAGCGGCTGATGGAGACAATAAATAATCCCCAATTAAATGAATAATAAAGGAAAAACAAAGAAATGCATCTCTAGCCAAACAAACTGCAAACAAATCCATTTAGAAATGAGTGGACTGGGTGAGAGGCACTCTGTTGCAGCGCGTAGCACAGGTGGCCGTGAAGCACGCACCGCACTGACCAGTAATGACCGAGGACGCACGGATGAGAGTCTCTCACACGAGGCACGCCGACACTCTGGCACAACAGCTGCAATTACCAAACTCCACACACACCCCACTCCTATCGATCCCCCTTCAGGTGGGGTGATAACCCAGCATTTAGCACTTATCATGAGAGCGCTGCTAGCTGCTTCTCATCGTTATATGGGGGGGAACACTAGGACAAAGTGTCTCCCTCAGACACCATGGCCACTGCACCCACATTGCTCTACCTTCGAATCGCTGACACCATGACCACTGCACCAACATTGCTCTACTGTACCTTTGAATCGCTGACACCATGACCACTGCACCAACATTGCTCTACTGTACCTTTGAATCGCTGACACCATGACCACTGCACCAACATTGCTCTACCTTCGAATTGCTGGGTGCCAATGGTTGTGGTTTCATGGAGAAAAAAAAGTGTGTGTGTGTGTGTTTGGGGGGTGGAGGGGTTGCTCAATTACCATCTGCACAATATATAGCTTACGTTAAGGAGGTCTGGGACTGCTATTTACAGCATGTTCACACATTATCTGGCAAAAGCCTGGCATCGAAAGGCACTTTAACAGCCACTGCACGCGGTGGCCATACAATAAACAAAGTGATAATATGTGTATTAACGCATATAATGAATATTTAATACTGAGGATTCTGGTGAGGTCAAAGGTGGGATGGAATGATTAACTCATCATTTCATTGTCAATATGACAAGTTCATGACTGTGGAAATCACCTTTTCTTGATTAATCATTTATAGATAGTTGATAGTAATTATCACATTGGGAAATGACTCTCTTTGGGGTCTAAAGTGGGCTTTATGTTTGGGTAGGGAAAGGACTTCTCGGGCCCCGATTATTCATTACTGCGTCTGAAAATGACGGGGGGCATTTTATTCCCTGCTTTTATATCACTATCAGCCTGCATCTCAAACTCAGCACATCCTCTCTCTAGCGTCCCATCACTCACCCACCCCACCCCTCCCCTCCATCTTCACGATGGCCTCATCGATGCTGCCACAGGGCCTTTGTGTTAATCACTGCACAGAGATAAAACCCAGCAAGGTTAATGGCGAGGGCTAGCATTGAACACGCGAGGGATCTTGATAAGCAGGTGATCACGTGCGGCTGTGACCTGCCTTCCCATTTCCTGTGTGAGAGCAGACTGGTGCGGGGAACCCTGATCGATGTGTGGGGTCCGTGGGCCATGCATCTCCGATTGTAACATGTATATCACCCCCTTCAGATACCCCCATTCATGGCCTATGGAATATATGGCCGGCTTAGTAGCTAAGAACAGTGTGAATACACAGGCTTTTGTCCCTCTGCCACGGCCTCCTCAGATTTACGATGTCCAATTACAAAAGCGTACAGCCGACCAGCCTCCATTAGCCTATCAAATTCTTTAATGGTTGTTTGTGAATAGGTCATCAACCTTTTCACAACCCACTGAGGATTTGCTGCCCTTAACATTCCTCAAAGCCAGACGGAGGGGTTCGTTCAATCGACACAAACAAGCATAAAGGACAGATCATTTAAAGACAAAGAGTTTGTTTGTGATTAGTTGTTGTGACTTATCTATTTATGTCCCTATCATTGTTTAATTATGTTTTATTGTAGCCTATATTCAAAGACCTTTTCCATGCAACTGAAATAAATATTACTGTAAACATAGCCATGACAAACAAGCCTATTCTGCAACAATTTAAAATGATGCAAAACATCCTCTGCTACAAAGCCCTGCATATGTATGTGAGTGAGTGAACCGTGAGTAAGATAATCTGTTCCAACTCAGAGCTGTAGTATGATCTTATTCTGTCATATCTTTTGGCAAGTTGCCATGGCGGCGTGACGGGAAAATAAGAGACTTCACGAAGCGTGATCCAGCTGAAGGCGCGGGCGTGGAGTGACAGCAGAGGCAAGCGCGCGTCTACAGTAAACAACCTTCAGCGTCTCAAAGAGTCATGAGATTTACACTCGTTTGTTGTCGCCATACAAAAGTTTGCCTGAATTTAGAGAATAGGTCCTACTGTTGTTTAGCCAGTTTGACTGATGGCTGATGGGCCCTCTGGGGGCCCCTGTACCTCCACTCTGCCTCTGTCTGTTGTATGGACCCTTTCAACAAGGTAAACAAAAACAATGCTTGAACGTTCTATTTGGGCCCCAATCTACTTCCTCTGCATTAAGATAACATATGGAATGTTAAAACGGAAGCCTTGTGGGGCCAACTATGATGCTGATAATGGAACTCTCTTGAAAGGGTCTATACGGTCCAATTACAGACCACTCTGCACATGTGTTTCACTAGGGCCCTCTTTTGGGCTCCTCCTGTGTGCTGTGTGGTGAAGTGAGTATAGCCTATTCTTTGCTGTTCTCATAAGGATGTGGGGGGATACGACCCCATCGATCGCATATTGAAGGGTTATGCCAAATTTTACAAAAAAATAAATGTCTTGTTTTGAGGACACTGACAGATATGTTCGTATGGAACCTGAAACATAGGCAATGTGTTTATGAAAGACTCCTTTATGCAAGTGTCCCCCCCCCCCCCCCTCACAATAGATGTTCAGGATCAAACAAACTAGTTAGAAAATGTGACATGAATTTTATACTGAGCCAAATGCTGGCCTTTCTTCATTTGTAGTTTTGAAAACTACGCTAACTTCCACTCTTTTTACACCAGTGGAGTGTGGAATCAGTGTCAGCATCAGTAATTTCCCGATGAGAGGATGCTTATAAGACAGCACACATTGAGAGTTGTAATACGTTTATAAATCCATATAATCGAAATATCTACATTTGCCACATGATATATAATTAATATATTGTTTTATTTGCATGATATATAATTAATATATTGTTTTATTTAAAACAAAGCAGTAGTCCTCAAGATTATTCCTCCATAATAAATGTCTCAAATGTCTTCAAGGGGCAGCCGTGGCCTACTGGTTAGCACCTCGGACCTGTAACCGGAGGGTTGCCGTTTCGAACCCCGACCAGTAGGCACACCTAACCCCTCACTGCTCCCTGAGCGCCGCTGTTGTTGCAGGCAGCTCACTGCGCCGGGATTAGTGTGTGCTTCACCTCACTGTGTGTTCACTGTGAGCTGAGTTTAATTCACGGATTGGGATAAATGCAGAGACCAAATTCCCCTCACGGGATCAAAAGAATATACAATTAATCATTGCCTATTTCATGCACACAACAATTACACTTTTACGTCAAACATTAGCCTAGCATTGCATTAACCTACAATAACCTGTATAAATACTTTGAATTGACAATAAGGTCTTTATAATAATCATCATCATAATAATAATAATAATAGTCCCTATATTAATAATATATTATACATAATAATAATAATAGGCCCTATATTTTAGGTGGCACACTTCATTGTATAGGCTACTCTAGGCTGGGATGAATGCTGTTTGCATTCTGACAACTGCTCTATATAAAAAAAAAACAGTTCGTGATTGACGAGAAAGGAGAGTGAAGGGTCCATTCGGCATCCAAGGCTGTCATGGTAACAGCGTGGCATGCTGAGTCAGGGCCATTTGGTTTGACATGGTTTCAGAAGCCCAGTGGTTGGTCAGATGTCTGTTCAAGAGTCGCTTTTCTCTTATGTCCTTCATTGTCTTTTATTCAGCTGCCACGTGCTATCAAGCAATCAAAAAACGTAAAAATAGAAGAGCTGTATGGCTTCATTTGCCTAAAAAAACAATGCCATAGGGCTCTTGTTGTAGGAGGTTTACCACTCACTAGCTAAACCACGTAGGCCTACTTGGAATAGGCTACCCCCCAGCGCGAGTGCACGTCAAGAAAAAAATGAAAAGCCAGAATATGCGCAGTGGTCTATGTGATACGTAGGACTAAAATAGGCAAGGATATGTAGGCTATTAACATTTAGGGATGATCACAGTATACCCACTACAGCAAACTACATTTGGGGGCAGCTGTAGCGCTTCGGACTTGTCACCGGAGGGTTGCCGGTTCGAACCCCGAGTAGGAACGGCTGAAGTGCCGTTGAGCAAGGCACCTAACCTCACTGCTCCTTGAGCGCCGCTGTTGTTGAAGGCAGCTCACTGTGCCGGGATTACTGTGCTTCACCGTGTGTTGAGTGTGTTTCACTAATTCACGGATTGGGATAAATGCAGAGACCAAATTTCCCTCACGGGATCAAAAGAGTAGGCTAGCCTATATAATATATACTTAGGCTACTTACTTACTTATACATCACAGTATATCTAATCCACTACAGCTTAATAGACTATACCACTGTAGCCTATCTGCGCGAGTAATTTCCCAGAATTTCCCCAGAAGTTTTCTGTAGGCCACACTCCGACAGGCTTGAATTCATGTTTTGGTCATGAAACGCAGGGTGTCTGTCGGTGGTAGTAGGCTAAACTGTATGACGATATGCATGCAATAGGCCTAGTTTGACCACCATCACAATCGGCCTGTCGGAAATCTGTTTACTGTGGCTATTCTTCGCGCTCAAACATCCCTGTACTATGAATTCTAACGTTAGTGCAAGGAAATGGCCAACAAAAAACACGGTGGTGTCGATGTTAAAATTTTTTTTTTAAAAAAGAGGCCACTCAACACTGTTTCGGTCCACCACTTTCTCACCGCGTGTGATCATACCTGTCTGGACTTTCTGATACAAACGGCTCCATGATGTCTTTGTTGTCAGCCGGAACAGGTTCTAATGCCAGGCTCTTTAGAAATACAACAAAACAAATGTGTTGCAAATCCACAGCAGCACTTCCTGTGAAATAGCCGCAGGGTATAAACATGGGTTCTTAAATTTGGGAGCAAGTGGCGAAACATGACGACACAAATTGGCTATGCTGGATTGTTGTCTCGCCTTTGGCGAGCAAGTAGAGGGAGATCATAAAAAATAATAGTGTTTTTTTGTTATTGTTATAAATATAAATAAATTGTTATTTATTTTATTTTAACTTAAAATTAACCAAATATAGCTTGTGTTGCACATAGGCAATAATCCATGCCAGCTAGAGGCAGTTGTCTAGGCCTGCTTAAGGCTAAACTTGCAAATTGGAAGTTTTTGAGGAAGCACTCACAGAAGACAGGGAGTGACATATTTTTGACATAAGAGTTGAGCACTAGCCATTGTTGATTATGACCCCTGTGTTAAACAGAGGTGCTAGTGGGCTACAATGCTAATGACTGATGGGCCCTCTGGGGGCCCCGTACCTCTACTCTATGGCACTAACCATTGTTGATTATGACCCCTGTGTTAAACAGAGGTGCTAGTGGGCTACAATGCTAATGGCTGATGGGCCCTCTGGGGGCCCTGTACCTCCACTCTGCCTCTGTCTGTTGTATACGGTCCAATTACAGACCACTCTGCACATGTGTTTCACTATGGCCCTCTTTTGGGCTCCTCCTGTGTGGTGAAGTGAGTATGGACCCTTTCAAGAGAGTTCCATTATCAGCATCATAGTTGGCCCCACAAGACTTCCTTTTGAACATTCCATATGTTATCTTAATGCAGAGGAAGTAGATTGGGGCCCAAATAGAATGTTCAAGCATTGTTTATGTTTACCTTGTTGAAAGGGTCTATAGCCTATTCTTTGCTGTTCTCATAAGGATGTGGGGGGATACGACCCCATCGATCGCATATTGAAGGGTTTTGCCAAATTTAAAAAAAAAAAAAAAAATGGCTTCTTTTGACGACACAGTTTAGCAGATAGGTTCATATGGAACCTGAAACATAAGCAATGTGTTTATGAAAGACTCCATAGATATCTATATTATGTCCATGGAAAGACTCCTTTATGCAAGTGTTTTTTTTGTCCCCTCACAATAGGTGTTCAGGGTCCAACAAACTAGTTAGAAAATGTGACATGAATTTTATATTGATCCAAATGCTGGCCTCTCTTCATTTGTAGTTTTGAAAAATATGCTTCCACTAACCTACACTCTTTTTACAACAGTGGAGTGTGGAATCAGTGTCAGCATCAGCAATTTCCCGATGAGAGGATGCTTAAGACAGCACACATTGAGAGTTGTAATACGTTTATATATCCATATAATTGAAATATCTACATTTGCCACATGATATATAATTAATATATTGTTTTATTTGCATGATATATAATTAATATATTGTTTTATTTGCATGATATATAATTAATATATTGTTTTATTTGCTAAAACAAAGCAGTAGTCCTCAAGATTATTCCTCCATACTAAATGTCTCAGCACTTGATAAAATGGCCTATTCCCTGGAAATATGTGCAGGCTAATAGATCCACAGTGACCTCTAGTGTTCTTGAAATGATAATGCAGAAGTCGTGATATCAGACAGACACTCACACATGCTCAAATGCATACAGAATGATATAAAATATACTTAATGTAACAAGAGAAACAAAACTCCAAAATAAGTAATGTGATTGGTTGTACATTAATACTATCTTTCTTATATTGTCTTTCAAAGTTATAAATAAATCGAAGACAACCTCAGTACAACAAAGTATAGAACAACACTGCCCTCTACTGATCAACATTGTAATAAAAGAAAACTCAACAGCATCTGAAAGTATAAAGTATAGGCCTCCATTATTAGAATATATTAGAATTAGAATAAAATAGGACCAAACAGACATTACATTCTGCAGATTAAGAAAACTGCTAACTATAATAATACTTTTGAGCAGTCAGGAGGTGTTAAATTCCTTCTGCTGTTGGTTACACTCAGAGGCCAAACCTGTGTATCTGTCACCTGTAATTACTCATAACTAACAATTATAACACGACAATACAAGGATGCACTACAGACATGCGATACTTGACAGTAGGCTACTTAATAACTAGCAAAGGCAGTCTAGTATGTGCACAGCAAGCCAAATAGAAAACAACAGTTGCCTAATGTAGTGTGTCTGTAAATAAGTGTCTGTATATAAGAATGACTAATTCGGAATCATTCCCACAAATAGAAGTGCACACACATGTTAGAAAAAAATGGTCCAACCAAGCAATAGAAGTTGGTCATTATCCGTATGAATTCTAACTAATCGTGTCATATTTGTTGGAGTTGGAACCTTACTGGATAACACCGTTAGATAATTGTATGAGGAACATATAACAAAGCATGTGATGTTGCTCTGCAACAGTCATCACAGTTGTAGTAGCAGCAGCATCAACCATTCTACTCTGCTAGTTTTGTAATTCAACTTGTCTATCAAGCTACATTGTTTTTTTTTCTTCCCAGACCCAGAGCTATTTAAATTCCTTCAATATTGAATCTATAGTCACAGAGATATAAATAATGATAACAAAATGTTAAGAAAAGATCAATAATACAAAATACTCATCTCAGCAGCGCATCTAAACTCAAAACCACTTTTCATGTAGGCTTGATGACCAAAGGAATACAACTCCCAGAAAGACATGAGGCGGATGAGGGTTTCAGTAGCCAAATCAAGGCTGCCTCTTGTGGACAAAACAGGTACTGCTGGAGGGTAGTGCATGTGTAGCACACTCATGCTGTCCTCTGTCCATCAGTAGAAAAAACTACAACAATAGTCCTTGTAAAAAAAAAAGTATTTATAAAGATTTTATACTATCATGTCATTTTGATGTCTACCCTTATCAGATGATGGAAAACACTGGAAATATTTTTTTTTTTTAAATATTTTTTTTTGGTAAATAATTAAAATAGCTAATGGGATTTCTTCTTAAATGCTCTACCTTAGTTTCCCACTCCAAACAGTTTACAAATGTGTGCAGACATGATTTTCTCACACAAGACCTCCTTAGAAATGACACTGACTGACTGTGATCATGCATCACAAAGGCAGTCACATATGGCCTCAAATTATCATGAAAGTCTGAATGAAAGTGTATTATAACTTGGTGATTGCATCTTATAACTAGGGCTGTCAATCGATTAAAAAAATAATCGAATTAATTACATACTCTGTGATTAATTAATCTAAATTAATCGCATATATAATTTTTGCTGTGAAAGTATTTTAAATATTTAAACTCAAATGAATCATTGAATAATCAACATTAGTGACATTAAAGTTAAAAAACTCTTTTATTATTATTTTCACTGTTCAAATAATTGCCATAATAATCTATGATATGACCTAATATGCTGAGGAAATAAAATCAAATGTGCTTCGAGAAGAAGTTTTTTTTTCACATTCAAGGCATTTCAGGCCACAGATATAACCTAGGGGACACAATAAAAATGAATAAACACTCCCCTCAATGTCAACACTTATTTCTTTGCATTGATGTGCGACTATAGAGTTGATGAACTCCGGTGATATGCAAATTCCTTGCTGCAGACATTTTCAGGCCATTTTTTAAAAGTAAATGTTCCAATCAGTGATCCAGGCAGCACGTTTTCTTCTCTCCTTCATTTTACAGTCTAATATTTACTATTTTAACTAAAAGTTTGACTAGAACGGCTCGGGGTCAAAGGTCATACGGAATTGATTAATCTGCACTAATTTTTTAATCAGTTATTTTTTCTCAAATTAATTACAAATCGAAATTAATCAGTTGTTTTTACAGCCCTACTTATAACCCTACATTTATCATTTTAAATTGATATGCCCCCCCCCACACACACACTGCAATGAATAGGAGATTACTTCCCAAAGCTCCTTTACTCTCTCTCTCATCCGAGTCTCTCTCTCTCCCTCTGTTCCCTCACTCTCTCCCTCTCTCTCTTCATTCAGTACACACACCCTCCCCTGGACCTCCTTAGGAGCCATGATCCTTTTTGAACACTAAGAATGGAGCAGAAGAGATGTCAGCATCCTGAATATCTTCTAAATCTCATGATCCTTTCTGTGCTTTTGCTTTGAACTTGCACAGAGGTCTTCAGTGCTGGATATGAACATGAAGCGCAGGTGAATGCTTCATGTTACAAATCACATTTTAATGTCAACCGTCCTTTCATGTCTCAGGTTTGTTTGACTCTGCATAAATACGGAATTATTGATATTAATGAACATGTATCTCTTAGGGAAAAGAAGCAACCGGAATCACAACAAAAGTGAAAGTGAAGCTTTTCAGAGGTAAGTCCCCGAAACAACTAGAACATTCTAGAACCAGCGGAACCATGCCAACAGTGCATATGTGTGGCTGTTTAGCACTAGGCTCGTGTCAAATGGGGTGTGCTGAAAGAAAGAGTTGTGTAACAGAACTCAAATGACTTCTGCGTAAAACTCCTGTTGGTATTTTGCTAACAACTCATAAGAGCTCAGTGCAAAAACACAAATCATATTTCTGTAAGAGAAAAAAAGAGAGAGAGACAAACATTTGACACACTTCACACTCGGCTGAGATGGATAGTTTTGACACACGCGTCTGAAAAACACAGCCCACTCCGAACTGAAGTTGTCAACCGCACCTGGTAATGCACACTCCCGCGTGCAGATCACGACAGAAAGAGCACTTACCTCGTTTACTCTGCATGTCCATCTCCAGCAAAGTCCAATTCTCTTCCTCCTCCTCCTCACTTCTCACAGTAAGGGCTTCGGACTGCATCCACCACAAATCCAGTCTCGCTGATCCCCTCCACGGCGTGTAGAGACTGTGTGTGTGTGTGTGTGTGTGTGTGTGTGTGTGTGTGTGGCCACCATCTCTCCATTAGTTTACTCCTAATCATGCCCTGCTCCTCCCCAAGTGAGCGCACTCCTCTCCTCTCTCGCATCCTCTCCTCTAATCTCCTCTCCTCAGCGTCCTGTGTCTGTGCTGGTCGGCCGCTCAGTGCCCAGTGTCTGTTGACAGGTACAGGCGGGACAACAGAAGCCACCTGCTAGCCCAGTGCCCCTCCCTCTCTGGCAATTTCCCTCCCCTCCCCTCTCTCCGTCCCCACTGGGGAGTCCAGGACAGGTAGAGAATCCTCCAACAAAGTTCTGCGCCACCTACACCTACCTTTATGATAAGAAGGGAATGGATGAGACAATATATGTGAGAGAGAAAGAAAGAAAGAGAGACAGAGGGATAAAGAACTCCATGTGTGAGCCAGAAAGAGAGAGAGAGAGAGAAAGAGAGAGAAATAGAGAGAGAGAGAGAGAGAGAGAGAAACATCAGCTCTGACAATCCTGGCAGTGGAGACGGTGGCTGAGCCAGCCCAGCCCCTTTTGCCTTTTATCCACACAAGCTCTCAGTCCTGCCACTGTGCCTTTTACCCTTTCCAAAGAGCATGAATATATTATTATTGCACAAAAGGCCCATTTATTGTTTATGAATTTCAAGTCTGCACAGCAACAAAGGGAATTTTCATAAAGAAACAACATTTCATTTCAGCTCCAATTTGATTACTGGTTGAAGAAAAGACACCCTTCGGTCAAACCCCCAAAGGATCTTTTCTTTTTTCCTCTCCTCCGCTTCTGTATTCATGCCTATTGAAAGCGCTTTATTGCTTTCCCTTTGTGATGCTGACAGGGAAAGCTTTTAGAGTAAACCATTGGCAAAAAATATTGCGCAGCTATTTTGTGCAATCAGAGAGCTAAAGGATCCATCTAGTCCTTGTCCATTCCCCTTTCTGTTCCATTCTGCTCTCTCCTCTTTCAGGATGAAATGGCCGGACACTAATGACATGCTGCGGGCGAGAGGAGGGCGCCACGGGCGAGAAGGCGCAGGAGGGACGCAGAGAAAGCCTGGCCGCACAATGCACGTCAAACAGAACGACCTCAAGGCTTTGGAAGGTGAGTGTGTGTGTGTGTGTGTGTGTTTGGGGGGGGGGGGGCGGTTGAACAAGGCATTTATGGAACAAGGGGGGGATGTCACTGTTGATTGGCTCAGTGCTTGAGAAGATCAAGACACCTCTCAGATCTGCAGGGTGTCTCATTGTTAACAGTCCACGTCGGCTTCTGCTGTCACTTTCCTCATGGAACAAGAGCTATCCATGGCAGGCAGCACTCTGAGTGCACAATGCGGACCATTACACCCAGGGGTGGGGGCCAGGGGCAGCGGACAGACACCAATTACCCCTGCAGACCCCGTCCTGATGAATGCACGCTGCCGTGGATGACAGGGAGACCAGGAAAAACTCAATGACAGAAAGTACGAAAGAATAGAAGGACGACTCAGTGAGAAAGTACGAAAGAATAGAGGGACGGTCTATTCTTGGCTCTGTTAGGGAAAAGTACTGTACATGTAATGAATGTGAATGTGACTGTGTGTGTGTGTGTGTGTGTGTGTGTGTGTGTGAGTGAGTGTGAGTGACAAGGTTAACCACAAGTATGGTTTACTGGCGTTACCTACATAGACAATCAGGTGATCAAATTAATATCTTTAAAGGTTATTTCACAGCCATGGCAAGACCAGTTCTCCCAGTCGAGAGACGCTTAGTTCTACCTTCTGCATAAATTCAGATTACTTTTCAGTGATTGAGAATCAAGGTCTTCCAAATAAAGAAATAAAGAAATAATACAATAATAAGTCAGTTTATTTTCAAGGCCAGTTATTAGGGTGAGGATATGGGGTATTTGAGGGAAGTATTGTGGGAATGCTTGGAAAACACAAAACTGAACAATGTATCATGAAGTTACATTATGATACTTTGTTCCTGAAAAATAGTTTGTCATATACCAGTTGTTGACAAATGAAAGAGAAACACTACTCTGTTGTGTACTCAGTACTCAGAAGTCCCAATCATACCTAAAACCATGCAGTGCATCATCACATCGCATTCTTTAATCGACCTTCTAAAAGGCTCCCTATGATTTTTTTTGTTTCAAGTATAAAACCAAAATCATTAAACTACTGACTTTAAATTAATACTGTGGCATTGACTATCCCACCAGACCCAAACACTGCAATAAGAGAGCTAAAGGGTCCATCTAGTCCTTTATGTTTCAAGTATAAAACCAAAATCATTAAACTACTGACTTTAAATTAGTACTGTGGCACTGACTATCCCACCAGACCCAAACACTGCACCCAAGTGAGGCCGGCCTATCCACACGCAGACCACAGAGCGCAGAAGGGGGGGGGACGTCTAAAGTGCGTCTGAGAGGGACGAGGTTATCTTAGCATTTGATCTGGACAGCCGCAGATAAAATTAGATGCTCTTTCATCTCTTTATGGGCTTTTGTGTTTATGTAAGAATATTAACTGTAGACAAAGGTGACTTATCCATTATTCATCTCGCAGGGTGGATGGCAGAGCTGGCCACCTGAAAAGGCTGACATTTGAGCTTTTCACCAACATCTGCAAAATTATATCCTTTCCCCATTGTAAGTCAATGAAGTGGAGGCAGTGCCCATTAAAGGAGGTAAATTGCCTTGTCACTTTAATAAGGCCACAGTAAAAAAGCAGCCTTAACCCTGCAAGGGGAGGTAGGCTGAAAAAAGAAGGGTTATTGTCTTTCCTTTCCAATGGAGAGACTTGGAGTGGTCTCGCTGGTGAAATTGTGGTTAGAAATTAAAGGCAAAGGATTTCGGATGCTTCCTTCCTGGTCGTGTTTGTGTGGCCGGGACAGCCGGATGACCCGTTTGGTTCTGCTCGTTAAACAGTGGTTAGCAGGTCAGGCTGTTTGGCCCTGGGCTGTAATGTGTCTGACACTTGAGGGAAGTGTTGAATTACATTCACTCTGTGTGTGGAGTGCATGAGGAGTGTGCGTTGTTGTTAAAATGCACCGTGTCGAGTTGATCAGCTTCTCTCTCAGAGCAAAAGCAGAAAGCTTAAAAGGTGGCGTGAAATATAAAAAAATAAAAATGAAATGTTGAAATATTACATTTAAAAACAGCCAAATCCCAAAGCTTCCTTAGGCATTCTATAACTTCAAATTCATTAATCCATCTGGCACTGGTATCAAATGCAATCTTGTGTGAAACAAGGGCACCTCTCCTATGACAGTAATAGATGCTGAGTTTGTGTCTTTCTGTACAGAAAGCAGCCGCCCCACGTCCCTGTAGAGTCAAGGCCATACACAACATGGTAATTAGATACAGGTAACATTTTCCACTTCTTGTTTGTGAATGTGTGTGTTCTGATACACACAGATGAGCACACACACACATTCAGCAGAGAGTGCTTTGTTTTCATGTAAATGTCTTGGGTGTCATTCTCTTCCCTAAATGTCATCTTTGCCTTTTCTGTCCACACAAAGGGGCCCATGCCTCCTCCACACTGGCGTCCCTCCTGGAGATCTAATCTCCCAACGCATTCTCTACGCCGTTGTGCAGCCTTCACATGCTCTGCCCTCCAAATAATGTCTTTTACACTAACACGGGGTGGAGGCAGCCATATTGCCTAAACAAAAAAACATGTAAACAACTTGTTTCTTGTTTTCTTTTTTTTTTCTGTTTCGTATCAGCGTGCTGATGCTGTTCTCACAGACAGACCCTTTGAGGCCTTCAACTTCTATTGTTCTTAAAGACTTCTCAGACATACTCACAAACATACAGTGTTATTGTACATGTAGGCATTCTATTTCACAGCTAAATTGTAACATGGCCGAAGTGCCTGGAGAAGACTCCCTCTGTTTAGGAAGCAGGACCATGCTCTACAAGCGTTGCCTGCCTGTGAGAACACGAGCCATACTGACGGACACAATAGGCAAGTCCAAAACCCCTTCTGCTCCATTTTCTCCCAGGCGTAAGGTGTTGGAGGTAGGGCTGCCGTGGAGCCTGGGAGAGGAGAGGCGAAGGGCCTCCAGCCAAGCCCATCAGCAGCAGGCATGGAGCCCATCGCCCCTGCCCCCTCACACCCCCCCCCCCCCCCCCCCCCGAAACGCTCCACCTGCCCACTCTTGCAAGCCATTCACGCAGACCCAGCACTTTCCATATCTCTTCCCACCACCTCATCTCATCTCTCCCTCTCTCCATCCCTTGCTCTGCTCCATCCATTCCTGGGTCTGGAGCGAGGGGAAAAAAGCCTGGATTACCGAGACACAGCAGAGACGAGGTGGGCACACAATGGCAGAATTATGTGGGCAGGGACTTCTGCAGCTTACACCTCGACAGTGACTGGGCACATCTTAAAAGGTGTCCTCTTGTTTTCGCCTGCGGGAAGACAAAGCGCGGTTTATCACACAGGCTTGTCCAGCTGGCCGTCCTTGCAGTGGCCTGATCCGCTTCACACGCGCCCCCAAAACATACACCACACACGCAGTAATGCAGAGGAGACGCACCCCAAAACATACCACCATAGCACAGGCCTCCTCTGCATTACTGTGTGCGTGGTGTATGTTTTTGAAGGGTAATGATTTCAGATATCCACTTGGCTCCATCCTCTTCGGCCCTTGTGGGGGTTAAGGGAGCTCTCCACTTGCCTCTCTATCGGATGTTGGCACACAGATCACTTGGCCGTGTTTTCCTCCTCAGAACAAAACTGATCACTCTTCATCTCGGGGCTTCCGTCCAGATGACACAAAGAAGGCTGCTCTGAGGACACTGAGGAGGGTTGTGAGTGAGAGGCTTTGCAATCACCTGGTGTGTGTGTGTGTGTGTGTGTGTGTGTGTGTGTGTGTCTGTGTTTGTGTGTGTGTGTGTGTGCGTGTCTGTGTTTGTGTGTGTGTGTGTGTGTGTGTGTGTCTGTGTCTGTCTGTGTTTGTGTGTGCGTGTGTGCGTGCGTGTCTGTGTTTGTGTGTGATTGTGTGGCGGGGAGTGATGGCGAGTGCCGTGCCGCTAAGAGCCAGGCTAAAGTTACAGCACTTTAGACAACAAAGGAGATAGCACACACACACACACACACACACACATACACACATACACACACACACTGGGCTCTCTTTACAGATTTAATCCTCAGACACAGTGCTACAAGCTCCAGGGAGGGGGACAGCACAGAGAGAGAGAGAGAGAGAATGAGAGAATGAGAGATAGAGAGAAACGGAGATGAAGGAGAAGAAAGAGTAGTGTTCAAGGGGGAAGGTGCCTCGCAGGAGAAGAATATGGAAGAGATAGCCAATGAGAAGCTCTCACAGGAAGAAAAGAGAGGGGTAAACCAGAGGAATAAGATGGCCGCACCCCATCATCTGATACAGTCTTGTCATCAGAATATTTCTTTTAAATACATAAATTAGTTGAAGAATATAGACATTTCGTCAGAAAAGTAGATTTGCATTCATTTTTTTTTTCCATTTGAAATGTATAGTGCGTTCAAGATCACTTGAAATGCTAAGAAAACTGCTAGAAATGCAAGCTATTTTAGGAAATTGATTTCAAAGGCACATTTCTTAGCATCATTTATAATACAAAGGGTGTATTAATATATATATATATATATATATATACATAATAAAATTACAAAGGGAGGGAAATCTTACAGAAAATCATCAAAAAATAAGTAAAAACCCAAAAATCAAATAACATAAAAAGACCTAAAAATTGAGGTATAATTTAAAAAAAAAAACAATATCTCAGAAAAAAAAAAGCAAATTGGAAAAGAAGTCAATCTGAAGAGCTTCCAGTTTTGTACTGCACAGTTTTCCATTGGAAACATCCAGGATGAGATGGAACTCATTTGTAAGGGCTGGGATTGGACCCACAGTCCGGTAAATTTGGAAGGGTGCTGGCTTAACGGACTCAACGAACAAGTTTCAAGTCCACCACGTCTTACTCCGAGGCTCGTCAAAAGCCCCTTCAGCACTCATCCAGTTTAAAGCTATGGCATGGCTCTAGTCAATGGGCTAGTCATCCAGTTTAAAGCTATGGCATGGCTCTAGTCAATGGGCTAGTCATCCAGTTTAAAGCTATGGCATGGCTCTAGTCAATGGGTTTGACAGCTTCAGATGTACTGACTGAATCTGCACAATCCCTCATCAACAACCTTGAAAGTGTTCACAGGTTGGTCTCGTCCCAGGTGGGGTCGTTCTTCAACACTTTCCTGACGATCTTCTCAAGCTCCTTCCGCGCCTTCTGCTCCTCCTCCAGTGTTCTTTTCATCCTCTTATTGTCCTGTTGGAGCAAGAGAGGAACAATGTCATACATCAAGAACAACATCACCTCTCAGGAACGACGTCACCCCTCAGGAACAACGTCACCCCTCAGGAACGACGTCACCCCTCAGGAACGACGTCACCCTGACCTCTCCTCCACTACGGTTTGACCATGCAGGAACGACGTCACCCCTCAGGAACGTCACTCCTCTGGAACGACGTCACCCCTCAGGAACGACGTCACCCCTCAGGAACGACGTCACACCTCTGGAATGACGTCAACCCTCAAGAACGACGTCGCCCCTCAGGAATGACATCGCACCTCAGGAACGTCACCCCTCAGAAACGTCACCCCTCAGGGACAACGTCACCCCTCAGGAACAACGTCACCCCTCAGGAACAGCTCACATTTCATTTTATGACATGTTTGTCTTGGCTTCTTGTCTACACTGTGGGGTGAGAATGGCTGCAACAAGTGACAAGTACACTTTAGTACATGCTGGTGAATTAAGCACATTCCAAACATTGAATTTAAACTTATTATTTTTGGAATATGTGTATGTCTCAGACTTTTATTGTAACTCAAGTAGTGCTAGGACCATGTGTGCCCTTTATAGCACTTTAATAGTTTATAGTTTTACTGAGCTATGATCTATGGAAGTCTTATAGTCTATTGACCGACTATGAGAGACTTTAGTTTGTAGATAACAGCTAGAATATCATCCATCAACAGGCCAAAAATACTAAAAGAGCAAAGGGACACTCACCTGTTTCAGCTCCTGCACTTCGTCCCTTAAAGCATATACCGTGTCTACCAGGCTCCTTTTAAAAACACAGGCATAAGAGACAATCAATCAATCAATCAAAATGTATTTGTATAGCACTTTACAACAACCAGTAGGCGTCCAAAGTGCTTCAAATCAGAAGCTAAGGATAAAAACAGCATATCAAGCAGTAAAAAGATTGACATGTAGACTTAAATAAAATAAATAAATAGAATTGTCATACCACTACTGCGTATTAAAAGCCATTCTAAACAAGTGAGTCTTTAGTTTAGACTTGAAAAGACCAACGTCTGAGACGTCACGAACAAGAGGTCACAGATCACAACAACACATACTTTGACATGTTAAAATGTTTAAAATGTCTGACCTCTCCTCCACTACGGTTTGACCATTGCTCTTGGTCTCCTCGACGATGATCTTCTCTTCTTCTGGGAAGAGCATGTGAGGTCCAGAGTCCTTCCTGGACCCTGTTTTAAAACAAGAGGAGGGTCATCAGTTATACTAGCCAATGGCTGACTGGGCAGCAGTGATGGACAACCACACCGACTAATACTGGTGCTGGTGCTGAGGGTGACAGGAAGACCACACGTGGACACGGGATTGGAGGGTGAAGGTGGTGGGTGGGTCATGCACTGACACTGTGTTACGACAGGCAGGCAACATCATGGGCACATGAAAAACCATACACAACACAATGGGTTCACACTCTGTTTAGAAATCTACCGAGCTCCACAGTGAATGAATGCTATTTAAAGGCTGTTTGAGATCGCGGCAGCCATCTTGAAGTCTAAGTGATGGGATCTTCTCCTTCCAGCAGTTCAGATGAGATCGGAGTTGATCTGTTACCTCAACCTCTCCAGGATGACTTACAAAAAGTACAAAAATCACTGAATAGTTAACCAATAAACAAAAAACACAACAACAATGTGCCCTTTAGACATAATGCAATACGAAAAGCGTATGCTACAAACATGGTCAAATACAAATACATATTTATTTCAGAATGATCTATTACAAGTAATATCATGTACACACAATAAAATGTGTGTACCACAACTGTGGTATCTAGAAAAAAAGACTATATACAGAATATACAGTATATAAATAAATAGGCACATATCTGTTCTGTATGGTTATAATATATTTTCTTTTCAAGCTCTCTTTGCATTTTGACACAGCACATTTACTGTACAACCCTGCTTAAATGCCTATTTATAACCATATGCACTACAAGTTACACGCTATATCTGTTTGGCTGTATCATTCTGTTGAATGAAACAAAATGTCCATTTGAGTAAAGTAAAGTAACCATATAAACCATGATTTAACTTGGTTTCCATGGTTTACTATGACCTCATCACATGTTTGAATCTAAAGGATAACATTTTCATTCTGTGTTTTGAAGCTCAGCTATTGGCACTTGGCCAGATGTAGGAACTTATGACAAGGCTTCAAAGTACTGACAGTACCGCCTATCAGAAAACAGCATTATGCCAAATCTGGCAATAGAAAAGATCAGTGAGTGTCTGAGTGTGGACAAAGACAGCACTCTCATCCTGATGAATACTGAAACAGAACAAAAGGTTGGTTCAATTAATTCATAATAGACAAGCTGGAGCAATTAAAGTAATAGCCGCACACAAAAACCAGAGAGGGTTCAAGCGGAGCGAGAGACGCAAACGTTCGACAATTTCCGCGTTCGATTATTGCAAGGGGGAGGGGGGGAAATCCCCCTTTATGCAGACCAGAGTAAGCCCTTGCTGCACTAATGTCAATGGAGACTTGTGGAATTTTACCAATAAATTGGTCATTTTGTCTTTCTGGATTTGTTGAGGGTTTTTTGGAAAATTGTGTCATAATCTGTAAGTGTTTGGGATCATTTCAAGCCTAATAGTGTAATTTTTTAGTGTTCGGATTTGTAATAAAATAACTTAATATTAGACCATGCTGCTGCCAGTTACTGTCCGGTTGTTATCATGCTAGCTAGCCTCTTAACTAAGGTAACATTTTAAACGGAGAAGTGTAATTTCTTTGAAATGACAACTAGCTGAATAACACTACTGACATTAGTTAAAGTGGGTAGTTTATACTCAAGCGAATTTGCAACAGTATATTAAGTTTAAGCGAAGTCCTTCAACTACTAGTCACTTGTTAGCGCATAGCTGTATTGCCATAGCTACTACCATCCATTTGTATAGCATTTTAAGCTAGCGTTAGCTAGCTAGCTAGCTCGGTTCACATGACTAATTAAATTATTCATATCATGTCCTTAAGAATGATTCATTGGTATCATACATGATTATGGACAATAATACTGTGAACACAATTATGTTTATCTGTTGTTATTGCTTATTAAGAGAGAAAGTTTATTTAGTGACGTAGGGTGACACTCCCACTTATGCAGACCGGAACTGTCCCGTTTTGCTCCCATAGTAACGAATTACGTTGCTCTATCTTGCTAGTAATCAAGGATCTTTGCAAAAACTTTATATGGAGGTGTTCTAGAATCAGCTTTATATGGAGGTGTTCTAGAATCAGCTTTATATGGAGGTGTTTCTAGAATCAGCTTTATGGACGCATTCTAGAACCAGGACCATAGATTGTATAAAATAGGAGAGGACTGAAATAATTCCTGGGACCGATTTCCCGATAATGATGTATAGATACACACACTTATGAGGCTTTTCTATGATTCACCTTAAGGTCATTTCTTTGGTTTTTCCGGCTTTTTTCCGAACATGCTCGTAGCGTGAACGCGCGCGCACTGCTCTTAAAACACTCTTAAGGGGAGCTGTCCACGTCAATAGTTCTGAAATATCCTCTAATTTGATGGTGATGTCAGGTGACTGCATGTCACAGCTAGGCCTAGGCTACCGATTAAACTTCGGATCTACACATTAATTCACGTCAATACGAAAATAGAAAAACTTCTGACATCTGCCTGTAAGCATCCCAAGTAGGCTATATACCACACACAGACATAAATAATTGTAATTATTTAAGATTAGATTTTTGCACATTGTTTTTATGTTTGTTGGAAGATATATAAACATAATTAGTCTTAGGCTATAGCCTACTTTCTCTGCTACTTGTGAGTCCTACTGTGGGTGCTGCCTGTGCAATAAGGGGTGTCACTAAATGTGTAGGCTTAAATAAAAAATATATAAATAATATATAGGCTTAGATTTTGGAGCAGCACAGACTAAACCACATGTTCCTTTCTCTGCTTTTACCTCATAGGCCTAATCATAGGCTATTACTTGGCTTACTTGTATTCTATTTTGCACGCTAAAATCTGATTAAAGCAACACCAAAGAGTTTTTTGTACCTTAAAATAGTGTTTACAAAATCGTTTCATTAGTTCATCAACTCGTAAAAGGGTGAACGGCAATTCTGCATTCACTTCGCGGCCCTCTATTGGCTATAACTGCACTATGTAAGTTTGCCAGATCGGGTAGCGGATCTGTAGTTCGATGGAATGAGACATAAAAAAACTACAAATTTGACTTGCATCTGATGTCGCAATACATTGTATACCTTTTATAAGTCATGCAAAATATTCTACCTTGTCTGTGGACATCGTTATTTGCAAAGCCGGTGCTGGATAAACAAATAGCGTGCGTGCGGCAGAGGGAAAGTTCTTTGGTGTTGCTTTAAATACAATAAAGAATGGGAACCTAAGTTGAATAATTATATTCTTAGTTGTAATTCCCCTGTATGTCCTGCTGGTGACCTCAGTGAGAAGTACCTGTTAAGACGCTCTTAGCCAGTAACGAGAAGTGTTTTCATGACGCTCTTAAGCTACGATGAAACAGTCGGCAAATCTTTGTTTGTACAAATCTTCAAATCGTTCGTAAGAGGGACTTCACGACCATTTTAGACTTACGATGCTTTCGGGAAACCCAACCCTGGACTATTACTTCAACTTCGGCCACAGTACATTTTGCTGCACATCACAAGTGAACACCCCTGGAGACTTATGCTTGCTGCAATTTACATGCCTTCATTTTAACCAGTGAATAATTGTGAAGCTTTTCAATACAGTACACGATGAATGCCCTAAAAGCATGAAACCTGGAAAGGGTGAGCATTTAGATAGGCAAAGAATGACAGAGACATGTATAGATGATTAAGACATACTTAGATACTCCACAAAAACATGACAACATGCACTCTGAATATCAGGCAAATAGCACCCCTCTAACCAGAACAAAAGAACAGAGGGGCTGACCCTCACCACACAGTCTACTCTAGACAGGTAAAGAATGGAACTAGCTATGGAAATACTGTACAGGTGAAAGCACATAAAAGACACCAAGCAGTCTGGCTGATGGGAGACTTAAACAGAAATAAATATAAAGAAAAAGTCACAGTAATAGACTAGAGACAAAAACACAAAGCACAGTCTACTGGAGAAGGGAACTTAAAGTAAAAAAACGAAGGGTAGTGCTTTAGTTCTGATGGGAGATATACGAGCAGCAGCTCTTACGAGAGATGGAGCCCAGTCTGTAACTATGGGCTGTCCATATACTGTCATAGTCCGAGTCTTCAGAAAGGTCAGAGCATGGTTCCATGCGAGAAACACCGCTCTGGACACTCACGGAGTCCACGCCTGACTGGTCGACTTCGACCAGCACATGATTATGCATCAAATCAGTCCCCTGCCATGCTGGGATGGAGGGGGGTCAGAGGTCAAATCATACAAACGGGAAGGAGGAAAGAGGAGAGTGGTGCCGTGGGAACCAAAAACAAGATTTACAGGAGGAATGGAGGAAGGAGGCAGAGTGAGAACAGAAATCAAAGATTGTAGGGACACAAGGATGGAGAGGAAAAAGACACAGGATAGTACAAAGAAACATTACATCATGGAAAACAGGAGGATGAACAAAAGAGTGAATGGAAGGGAGAAAGGGAAAAAGAGAGAGAACATTGTTAGAAAATTCACTTTTAAGGTTTAAGGATTATTAGCACAGGCAAGAGGGAAAATTACTCCTATATATCCTACAGTATATTTCTGTTCACAGAGCTATCTGTCAATCTTCCTTTTAAATTGTCTCGAGTTGAGGAATGTGGAATAATAATGTCTTATTTCCAGTTCCTTGACAAAATCACTGGCCTGTGGCAATGCGTTTGTGCATAGAGCAAAATGTCACAGTTGGATATGCCTTATGTCACTATGTGCAATGCCTTATGTCACTATGTGGAATGTCCAATGAACTCTACCAGATGCAACTGAATTCTGACCTTGCATTGGATAAACAATGACCAGAACAGACATCTGAAAGCTCTCTGAGCTCATCACTCTGAGGAGTGAGAGAGATCTGTTGCTGACATTTGTGATGTACTGCAGAAAAGATCAAGTCTCCAATCTTAACTCTTAATATTACAGACATTAGTACTATAGGCATTAAATCAGTCACCTACAGTAAAACAGATGTCCTGTTAACATGTGCAACGCTGAGCACTGATTGCTGGTTAAAGAATGGGTATTCAGTTCACTATGGGAAACCTTTGAAACTGTCAATGGAAATAACTGCCTTGATAAAGTGCTCTAGAAAGGTAAGTTTGGTGCCTTGATAAAGTGCTCTAGAAAGGTATGTTTGGGTGCCTTGATAAAGTGCTCTAGAAAGGTATGTTTGGGTGCCTTGATAAAGTGCTCTAGAAAGGTATGTTTGGGTGCCTTGATAAAGTGCTCTAGAAAGTTAAGTTGTTGTTGTTTTTGTTGCTGTTGTTGTTGTTGGTGGTGGTGGTGTCCATCACCTTCAAAATCATCCATTTTAATTCCCATCCCAACCTTCTTGTATTGCAGATTTGAATTGTCTTGGGAATTTTTTTGAAGTTTCAAGTGGAGGTGGGCACATAACAGCATCACATCATCAAGCTCTTCATAGCAGCCTTAGGTGACTACATGTGAAGTGTCTAAATTGACTATTAATATTATTGACTATTTATTGTTTGTGTTACTTCAGTACTCTAGACAATTATGAGTAAATGTGACTTACTAGAGTTAAGTGTTTGTCGTGTTTTGGCACTGGTGCAGTAGGCCTCGATCACCTTCAGGATCTGAGCATCTTCCTCTAGTGCCGCTGTACCTGAACACACACACAAGCAAAGAGAGGTGAGTACACAAGAAACTAAAGGCAGGAAGTACCAGTGCATGCAAAACAAAAGTTGCAGAAGTTCTTTCAATTATAAAGTAATCACTGCTCACCATGGGCGGATTATGAACTTTCGGGCCCCTGGGCCCAGATGTATTAAGGGCCCCCCACTTATTGTCGTATATGTGGGAGGGGGGGTTTGGGGGTCCTCCCCCAGAACATTTTTAATTTGTTTGATGTGATTTCCTGTATTCTGGTGCATTTTGGAGATGGCCAATACTAAATTCAATCGGATTCATAGCCTACATCCTGATTTGTTGATATTGAGGCAATGATTCCATGCAAAGGCTTGGGCTTCAGGGCCCCCTGACCCCTTGGGCCCCTGGGCCTGGGCCCAGTAGGCCCGTTCAGTAATCCATCCCTGCTGCTCACTGAAGACCATGCAAACAACAGGGGGGGACAAAATATCTATACGACAGTGTTTCTCAAACCTTTTCAGACCAAGGACCACTTAACCAATAAAAAAACAAAAACATCACGGACCACCTAGCTAAAAAACAGTAGACCTACTTCAACAGTATAGGCCACAATAGGCCTGCTCACTGAACCACCTTGGTTATTGTCTTTGCACTTTGCTTATTGTGTCAGAGGATTCATGTGATTAAGTAGGTTAAAACCAAACTTGGTACATGGACCCAGAACTCCAATGTGAGGATGGACAAGAAATTTAGTGTTCTTTGATCTCTAGGGGGCGGTGCAATTAGCCAAGGCATTTTGGCATTTTGGATGTTGCGTTAATGCACGTAACTTTGGACCCATATGCCCAATTTTCAAAAATGAGGTACTGCTGTAATCCTTGAAGCACGTCGAGTTCAATGCAATGTTCCGCCATATTTTATTTCAGTGAAAGGTCACACATTTTTTCAGATATTCACTAAACTTGATGTACATGATCTTCAGACCATGCATCACAAAATTCAGTGGAAGGATTTTCAAAAGAATTCGCCCGTCAGAGACAATTAAAATCAGCTGTGAAGCCGCCAAACAGGAAGTAAGGTTATATCTCAGCAAAACCTTCACGTGTCAAAATCAAACTTGGTACATAGACTCGGGTCTTGATCATGAAGACCAACAAAAAATGCATTTTGCTGTTTTGGACATGTGTTAATATGCGTAACCTTTTACTCAACGTCAAAAAATTAGGTACTGTTGAAATCCTTGGATTAAGCCGAGTTCAACACACCCTATTGCACTGTCTGCACCTGTTGGTGAACCGCACTGAAGCAAGCACACTTTGCAGTTCCTGGAAAAGACATTCTAGTTAGATCAGTGGTCCCCAAACTACGGCCCGCCACCTCATTTTGGGTGGCCCCCCAAAACAGGTCCGTGGTATATAGCATCTGCCCCGCATGAGAGTATGACATCGTCAAACTATAACCTCCGTAATTTCCCCCATTCATTCTCTTTAGCGAGTCTTAACAGTACACGTGTAATGCTCTTTTTGTCCACTGGTGGTTGTTTTGGCGCTGTTTCGCGCTTGCCATCGAAAACGGAATGAAATGTAGGCCTACTTACAAACAATGTAAGAGGCCTATGCTGACTGTATCAGAGCTCAAAGTATTCTAAAAGTTTATCAATTCATTGCTAATAACTAACTAACTTCTATTCAAGTCATATTTCTGGGACTTTCTGGGATAATTATTTCTATTTTTTATCCACTCGTTCAAATGTTCATACAAATTCACAATTCACAAAGTTCTCATCAGGTGAGTGAAAGTGGTCATTTCAGGTGTTTTTGCCAGCACTTCATAAAAGACACCAAAGACACAGAGTTCAGAGTTAACACATTTTGAATATTTCATTTGAGCTACATTTTACACTGATATGGCATGATGGCAATATAAACACAGCTAGCAATGGTATTAAATTACAGTAGCCTATGATTAAATGTAATGGAATATTCAACTAAGGTAGACTGTTCACAGCACAAAGCTATTTATGGTTACTGATATACTCCGAGTCTCTGGCCCTCTCTTAGAGCCAGGCATTTTGAGCTGGCCCTCGGAAAAAAAAGTTTGGGGACCACTGAGTTAGATCAACCCAGTAAATCAGCTAATTACTGATATTACCTGTGTTACGTTCACAGGTGCCATAATTCACCGCCACACAGTTCAGTCTTTTCACATGTTTTCAGGAATAGTTTTCTAACCTATACAAACAAATGTTTCCAAACATTGGTTTACAGGGTCTTACACTGTCCCCAGCTTGCTTGTGGAGAATTCATTTATTTAGCTTGCTAACTAACAGCTAGCGAGAACAGCATGTAGATCTGTTAAACTACAGAATATAGAGTGTTATTACTCAGTTATTTTATTGAATATTATTCCACATTTCTGTAAGTCACTTTGGATAAAAGTGTCTGCTAAATTAACAAATGTAAATGTTGTTGTAAATGTTGTTGTACATGTAAATGCTGTTGTTTTTGTAAATGCAAATATTGTTGTTGTAAATAGAAATGTAAATGTTGCTGTTGTTGTTGCACATGTAAATGTTGTTGAAAATGTAAATGTTATAAATGTAAATGTAAATGTTGTTGTTGTAAATGTAAATGTTGTTGTTGTTTTAAATGCAAATGTTGTTGTAAATGTTGTTGTAAATTTAAATATAGCTGTTTCCAAAATGCTGTACTTACTGCATACGACTTACTACTTTTCTGTGAACATCAGTAAATGAGGAGTGTGCAGTACACCATTTCGGAAATATTTCAGAATAACAGCCTGACAGGATGTGAGTTGACTTACTTTTCCTTGTGCCAAACTCCTCATCTGAAGGTTTCCGTTCAGACTTGCGCAGCCTCAGTTTCCTGACGCTCTTGGGGCTTTTGCTGAGGTCCTGCACAGAAGACACAGCTGACTCATGGCTCTTCACATTCATGCATTTGTTATCTGCTAAATGTGTCACTCAATGACGGGCATCCTTTCAGACATACACAGCAAAGGTGTTAACATTTCTTGTGCTAGTACGTAGGGTTGATCGTTTTATGATTTATTCTCACGTCTTTGAAGGAGAGGGCTGCCGACGGCCGTAGAGGGGGCGCTGGGCGAAGGCAGCTCAGGCTCCAGGGCTTCTGTGTTTTGGGCGGCTCCAGTGGCCGCCAGGACATGGTGCTGTAGGGCATGCCGTGGGTGGAGTGGTGCGGCAGGGTGTGGTAGGCGGGGGACCCCGGCGCCCCACGGCTCTCGGAATGCCTGGATGGGGTGACAGGGTGAGAGGGGAGCTGGGAAGAGAAAAGTATTATAGAACGTATTAAACAGTGGTAGTGGATGTGATGGTGGTAAACCACTAAACAGGGGTAGTGAATGTGATGGTGGTAAACCACTAAACAGGGGTAGTGGATGTGATAGTGGTAAACCATTAAACAGTGGCAGTGGATGTGATAGTGGTAAACCATTATGTAAGGGATAATGGACGACACGGTGGTCTGTTCACAGAAATTAATGCACGGTCGAGGTTGTAAAACGGCCCCGACGCGAAGCGGAGGTTTAAACCTCGTAAGTGCATTCATTTCTGTGAACAGACCACTGTGGAGTCCATTATCCCGCTTATTCCACTGTTGCCACTTGCGTTGTGTTCATTTCCTGTTACAATTTAAACGTTTTAATCGCTAAAACTACTTTCTTCCGACACATATCAACTAATTTCTCAACTTGCAGGACAAACTGCCGTTACTAGTTCTAAATGGATGGTTGCTACGGCCAAAGGCCAGTCGTTAGTTCCATCTCTCCCGTTGTCAAGCAGGCGTATCCCAAGATTCTGATGAACTTTAGCTTTGAAACATCGCTATTTTACTTAGCCTGCTGTCATCCATCTAGCTAAAAGCCACCTCCGTCATATGCTGCAATGTTGCAATGTTCTAAACGTCTGCATTTTACAGCTCGGATGCAACGTGACAGTTCATTTAAACTTCACAACGAGTTCGGCGAATTAATATACAAGTGATACCGCCAAAAAAATGGATCTACTTCATAGGTGTGCAAATAACATACGGTTAATGGTTGTTCTAAATTACGTAGGACAATGGGAAATTCAACCAAGCAGTATATTAAACAGTGGTAGTGGATGTGATAGTGGTAAACCATTAAACAGTGGTAGTGGATGTGATAGTGGTAAACCATTAAACAGTGGTAGTGGATGTGATAGTGGTAAACTATTAAACAGTGGTAATGGATGTGATAGTGGTAAACCATTAAAGGGACACCAGGCAACGTATGTATAATGGCAGAGCCGGAGAAGAAGCAGCGAAAACCCTTGACGGAAGATGCAAAGAAAAAGAAAAAAAGCTTCAGACCGAGCGAGGGATCGCACACGTATCTACACGTAGACGCTAGGGGGACATTCATAGAGAAAAAGCATCAGGCTTGCCTAGTGTCCCTTTAAACAGTGGTAGTGGATGTGACAGTGGTAAACCATTAAACAGTGGTTCTGTGGTTGAGTCTGGCAACCCCCCAAAATATGATAATGAATTACAATGTTAATTATAATATTATCATTAGAATAATTTATAGTGTTTTATACAATATTATAATGTTATCATTAGAATGCAGTGTATGTAGCATTCATAGTGTTTGATACAGTATTATAGTGTCTTTATAGTGATGTTCAAAGGTCCTCATGTATGCATTCAAATATGTGTATGACGTGCATGTGTGTGTGTGTGTGTGTGTGTGTGTGTGTGTGTGTGTGTGTGTGTGTGTGTGTGTGTGTGTGTAGAATCTGACCGTGTGGCAGGGCACAGACTGTGGTTTGATGCTGGTTGTTCCCCCAGATGTGTGTTTGGTCTGTTTGTGAAGATGCTCCACCCAATCCTGCAGATCATGCTGGCTGCTACACACCACCTGAATCCTGTCAATCATACTCCCTGTGGACACACACACACAGACAGACAGACAGAGACACACACACAGACACAGACACAGACACACACGCAGACACAGACACACACAGACACACACACAGGGAGCGGAGAAGAGGTACTTGCACATTCAGTATACCACATATATTTTGTGGGGCTATCACTCCATTAAAGTAAGCAGTTCTTTACAGACGTGTTGATACCTGATATTTCAAACACATTTTTGAGCTGCTCGCTGTCGTCCAGTCGTGTGACGGCCGTGCCTGTCAGGGGCAGCTTCCCCTGCAAACACACACATACACACACGAAATTCAGAAGGAACACAGAGGGCCACTATACACACACACACACACACACACACACACACACACATACACAGGAATACGGAGGGCTGCTACACAACAGCGGGTGGGCGATCAGAGAGAGAGAGAGGCTTAAATGTCCCCTATTCAGAGATTTAACAAAGACGCTTGGCCCCCACCATCTCCTCAACAAAACAAATGATGACACAAAACACACACAGAGTCAGACACAGGCATGATGATGCCATAGTCAGAGGAGATCTAATCTACTAAAGTGCTTAAGCCCCACACAGGCCCTAAAGGTGTAGAGAGATGCAAGAACAGAGAGAGGGAGGGAGGGAGGGAGGGAGAGAGAGAGAGACAGAGAGAGAATGAGAGAGAGAGAGAGAGAGAGAGAGAGAGAGAGAGAGAAAGAGAGAGAGAAAGAAAGAGAAGGAGAGAGAGAATGAGAGGGAGAGAGAGGATAAAATATGGAGGGAAGGAAGGAGAAAGGGGGGGTTTTGAGGTGTATTCCCTTGTGTGTGTGTGTGTGTGTGTGTGTGTGTGTGTGTGTGTGTGTGTGTGTGTGTGTGTGTGTGTGTGTGAGGTTAGATAGAAGAAACTGCTTCACATAGCATTAAACTAAAATACATTAAAATAGTTCAAACAAGTAATCAATCAATCAATCAATCAATCAATCTGTGTGTGTGTGTGTGTGTGTGTGTGTGTGTGTGTGTGTGTGTGTGTGTGTGTGTGAGGTTAGACAGAAGAAACTGATGCCTTACATAGCATTAAACTAAAATAAATATAAAAAGTTCAAACAAATAATAAATCTGTGTGTGTGTGTGTGTGTGTGTGTGTGTGTGTGAGTATGTTTGTGTATGTATGTGTGCGTGTGCATGTATGCATGTGTGTGTGTGTGTGTATGTATGCTTGTATATGTTTGTGTGTGTGTACTGTATATGTATGCTTGTGTATGTATGTGTAAGTGTGTGTGTACGTGTGCGTGTGTGTGTGTGTGTGTGTGCATGTTTGAGTGTGTGTATATGTATGCTTGTGTATGTATGCTTGTGTATGTATGTGTAAGTGTGTGTGTATGTGTGTGTGCGAGTGTGTGTGTGTGTGTGTGTGTGTGTGTGTGTTAGACCTGGTAGATGAAGCCACTCATCCTGGGGCTGGCAGAGAGCATGAGGAGAACATGAGGAAACAGCATGAGGTAGCGCTCCTGCTTCTCCTGAGAGAGAGAGAGAGAGAGAGAGAAGGAGAGAGGGGGTCTAGGGTCTAGTAATTAAATGATTTTTATCACCATGCACCATCATAAACCACACTGGTATGCTCACCGGAACAAACAGATGTCAAATATATCAGCAGAGAAAATATAAATTACATAAAAGATCAGAGGTAAAAAGATTTAAGCTGCACATATATTACATATTATAGCAGAGATATTTACTATACTTATTTACTATAAAATATATTATATTTTATATTATATAATATAATATATTATATATTACTATATAATCTATTGAATTTCCCCTTGGGGATCAATAAAGTATCTATCTATCTATCTATCATATATTATATATTATAGCAGAGATATTTACTGAAATGTGCTGTATACACTTTGGCCCATCAGAGACGTCCAGAGGAGGACCATACAGAACACGGTGGACGTCCAGAGGAGGACCTTACAGAACACAGTGGACGCCCCTCATATCCTCAACTACTGGAGGACAATCAGCACTGTTCACAATGTGCAGCTACTGCAGTTAGTACAGTATCATAGCATCCTGATGTTCAAAGGTCCTCATGCATGCATACAAATGTGTATGGAGAGAAATGTGTATTTTTGTGTGTGTGGGTTAGGCCTGGGGCTCCTGGGTTGCAACTGAATGGCTGTTTCACGTCTACAGCGTAAAAATAGTTTTAGATGACCGCTCTAACAGATGCCGCTATCCCATTTGGTGTAGCCAGTTCCATTGGTTATAGTGGAAGCTAACTGGCTGATTGCTAATCGCTATGTGGCCGGTGTAGCCACCCAGTAAGAGTGTATAGACCCTTTCAACAATAAAAACAAAAACAATGCTTGAACGTTCTATTTGGTTCCCAATCTACTTCCTCTGCATTAAGATAACATATGGAATGTTATAACGGAAGCCTTGTGGGGCCAACTATGATGCTGATAATGGAACTGAAAGGGTCTACTGGAATCACAATGTGCCGCTACTGTGATACTGTGGACCAGTGTGAATGGACCTGCACAGCCCTGGTGTCCAGCACGTCTAAGGGCTCAGAGATGACCGCATGGCTGGCCACCGGGGAGGCGGCCGATCTCACCTCACTGCCAGGGCTGAGGATGGACACATGGGACATGTAGAGCACGCTCCCCAGGGTCCTAATGTCCTCCCCCTCCCAGCAGCGGATCGTCTCCGTCAGAATCTGCAGCTCCAGCTCCTTCCTCTTCCGTACCTCCTGGCACTGTGTCTGTATCGGACACACAAATACACACACACACAGGCATGCGCACACACACACACGCGCACACACACACACACACAAACACACACAATTTCCAGTGTCAGTCTCTACAGAATCCTGCCTGTTTTAATTGCATCTTGCTATTAATCCTCTAACCTGTCCAGTATTCCCTTTATACACACACACTAATAATCCTCTAAACTGTTCAGTATTCCCTTTACACACACTTATCACACCATCTCACTTTGCGCACACACACACACGCGCACACACAGACGCGCACACACACTCCTCTAACCTGTTCAGTAGCCCCTTTATTTATTTATTTTTTCTCATGAAGTAACTCAACCATCCCCCACCCAGCACTCGCACATTACCACTCACACAGCCACATTATTGGCCACCTCAACATGAGGCATCACCATGTCCTGCACAACGCAGCCCGCCCGCCATGTCCTGCACAACACAGCCCATGTCCTGCACAACGCAGCCCACCATGTCCTGCACAACATAGCCCATGTCCTGCACAACACAGCCCGCCCGCCATGTCCTGCACAACACAGCCCCGCACGCAATTAGCTTGCTGAATTAGCCCACATCTGAGGAGCAG
>NC_055979.1:24445547-24620547 GCF_018492685.1 Alosa sapidissima | reverse complement strand
ATGCACTTTAGATCAATTTACGGATGATTCACAATTTCGTCTCCGTTTAAAAAAAAAAAAAAAAAAAAAACATAGTCCAGTATTTCTTTTGAAATTGAAATGAAGTTGTATGGACTGGACTATGTTTTTTTTTTTTTTTTTTAAACGGCGACGAAATTGTGAATTTCCAGAGCACACTTGGCAATCGACTCCTACGGACTTTCCCCTAAAGATGGCAGCAAAGATGGCAACATAGATGGCAACATTTCCGGAAAGGTACTGGCTTGATGAAATTCATTCTGGACTCTCTATCCGACCACATAAAGACCTCGGGATACTTCGATTTGGCTTTAGGGACCCTCTACTCACTACCACGTAAGTGTAATGTTGTTTGGATCTGTAGAAGAGGTATAAAAATAGCGTTTTGTAGCGGCGAAATAATATGCCCTTCTCACTTCCACGCTAACGAGTTTTGACTAAAAACGGTAAAATCGAACTTTGTCAAAACACATCCGAATGACATGATTTTCCCTCACGGGATCAAAAGTATCAATATACTATACTTTTCATGTCAACTCAACGTATGTACTCCCAATCATCCGTAAATTGATCTAAAGTGCATTTTACTCCGGATAATTCCTTTAACTTGGCTACTGCATGCTAGCCCAGTTCCTACTGTACGTTACCACGGTCCACTAATACTCTACCACTGGACACACACACACACACACCGCAGCTGTGTTCTCATCAGTGCCATGGCTGTGTCCATGCTGGGCCAGTGAGCCCCTTATCTGCGGGAGCAATCAGGCCTTTTTCTTCTCTTTTCAATCAGAAAGATGACCAAGAGGAGATGTTGAGGGAGGACTGACAGGGCAATGACCTGAAGAGCAGAGTAAGCTACAGCCCACCCTCCCTCCCTCCCTCTCTCTCTCTCTCTCTCTCTCTCTCTCTCTAAGGCCTTGGCTGACTTGGCAGAATCCTCATCTTTGCCTGCCTGCCTGCCTCTCTCCCTCCCTCCCTCCCTCCCTCCCTCCCTCTTCTAGCTTTCTTTCTCCTCCCAAACTCTTCTTTTCAGCCAGAATGAGGCCAGTGTATCCAGCTGAACGGGCTTCTGTTGCCTTTAACTTTTATATGGCTCCATTAAGGAGTGAAGCAAGAGCACAGGGGTAACCTTCTCCCAGCACCTACACACACACACACACACACACACACACACACACACACACACCTTAGGGCCTGTTCTTCACCCAAAGTCAAATAGAAACCCTGCTGCTTTCTCTGTAGACAAATGAAACACTACGACAGGTCTCTGTCAGAGGCAGCAGGAGCCCAGAAACCTGATCAAGAGTAAACATCTCTTTGGAACATTCTAACAGAGAGAGAGGCAGAGGGAGGGAGGGAGGGAGGGATGAAGAATGGTGAAAGGAGGAGTGATGAGAGCTGACATAGCTGTTGGGATGGAGCCAGACGCGATGGGCAGAGATTTAAAAAGAGAGAGAAAGATAAAACAATCGACTGCACCGGGTGGCCAAGGAGAAGCGGAGAGCGAGCCTGTGTGGTAGTGACGCACGGGTCAGGGGTTTTATATCCCGCGTCCACCCGACCCATTTTGGAGGTCCAATATGCCCCGGCCAACCCGACAATAAATATGTTTAACATCAACCCAAACCCGACCCACAAATTCCTAATTTTAATGATACATGGTTGCATCAATATCATGTAGTCAAAATTAATGTTAGCCTACTTTACTTCACAAGACATACTACATGTAGGCTACCAAATAAATAAATGCAGTGAAGTCAATGTAGCCTTGTCTAAAACATTATGGCTTTGTTAAACTGGAAACGGGAAAAGTCTGGACTTTTCTGGACAAAACAAAGTAGCCACCATTCTCATTCTCTCTCTCTCTCTGTCTCTCATTTTGGCAGCACAATATCTACATACTATAAACTAAACACAATTGGCCTACAGGCCAGTGTTAACGTCTGTGGAGTGTGGCAACATGCGTGGAAATAACTCACGCAACAGCAGCAGAGACGTTGCCAGATAATCGTGGTTAGGATCTAATTGTTATCTGTTCGGGTAGGCCTACATAGATGTTTTATGAAATATATGCTAATTAAAGCTATCGTCTGGATAATTAGTTCAAACAACTGTGTATTTATTTTTTATTATATGGCTAGGCTTGTCCCCTCCAATGGGGTATTTTTGTATCCAATCAACTTTGGTGTGCATGTTAGACAGAGAGGGAGAAGGAGAGAGGAACAGGAGGGAATTTCACTTTAGCCTACCACACACGCACATGAATATGTTAACACAGAACGTTGCTAGCCTATCTATCAAATTTGACCCGACCCACCCCGCGACCCACGATTTTACCTGGAAGTCTCACCCGAACCCGCTGGACCCGCGGGTCAACCCGTGGGTCTAAATCTGGCCCGCACAACACTACTGTGTGGACCACACGAGAGATCAGTTCAGCAGCACTGCGAGCCAGACAACACAAGCACACATGCACGCACATACAACACACACACACAAACACACACAAACAACATACACACACACAAACAGCATACACACACACACACAAACAAACAAACCACACACACAAACAACACACACACACAAACAAACAACAAAAACACACACACACACACACACACACACACACACAGCAGAGAGTATGCCCGTGTGAGCTGTGTGAGAGAAAGACCAGCGCAGCCAGACAACACACAGCCTCGGGCACAGCTGTCCGCATGTCCAGTGAGACGGAAGAAACGACCTATATAACACTCACACACACACACACACGCACACAGCGTCTCCCCCACACCATGCGCACGCACACACACACACACACACACACACACACACACACACACGCACACAGCGTCTCCCCCACACCATGCGCACGCACACACAGACCCCAGGCAAGGACACAGGCCTGAAGCAGCACTGAAGTCCATTGGTTGGAAAACTGATTTAGGTCACACACGCACACACACTTACATGTACATGTTTTTACTTACACAATTGGAAGAAGGGTCATAGAATCTTGCATGATGAAAACCACTTTTGGGAATTTTACCAAATTAAAAAAGATTTCAAAATGAAATGCCTTTTATAATTTGTAAGCATTTAGCAAATGCTTAATAAGGAGTGAAGGATGCTGCTCCACTGGCCATTTACTGGGACACAGCATCTCTACGCTAAATAAAACAGCAGTTTTGCACTGCAACAACAGTACTCATATATGATAAATAGCACTGAAGGAAAAAGACTAAAAGTCTCTAAAAGACATCTAACTGAAAGAGTCAAATATAGAATACAAGAATAAGTAGAAATATTTATTTTCATTTTGTTGTCTTCATACAGACATTTCTTTCTAGAGAAATTCTTTCGAGGATTGATACATACTGCTTAGAGGTATTTGACCAAATGACTTTGGGTTGAACTCCAACTGTTTTAAACTCTGCTATTTAAATAAAGTGGCATGGTATGCTGCTCCTGTGTCTGTACTGGTCGATTGTGATGCAGTCTTTATCTGTGTGTGCAGTTTAGGGAGCGGCAGAGGGCACTATGCATCTGACCATTAGGGCACTTTCACCGCTGAAGCAGCATACAAAAGCTTACAAAAACATACATACATACACATACACTGTAGACACACTTACCACATTATAGTAGGTCTTGTTAATGGCAGTGGGTTCCGGGGCTTTGGGGGGGCTCTTGAGGGTCCCCGACTTGGGAGAAACTGATTTGTCTGGAAGAGACCAAGACAGAAAGAGAGAAAAGAAGAAATTGGGTCAAACACTCGAATGAACATCTGGACTCCATTTTATCTCCATTAGATAGAACACAGCGAGTCGAGCCCTCCTGGAAGGCCTTGATGGGGGAGCGGGAGCGAGAGAGAGATAGAGAGAGTGAGAGAGAGAGAGAATATAACATTTACTATTTATTCAGGGAGGAACCGGCAGCGTTGTTTGTGTGCACTGAGAAGAAATGAGATCTCCCGGTGCTCCACTTTAGCCCCCTAACCTGAGGCGTAGGCTCTCTGCTAGCGAAAGAAACTTGTTTCTCTCTCCTAACAAGAGAGAGAGAGAGAGAGCAGAGACTTGTTTCTCTCTCCTAACGAAAGAGAGACAGCAGAGAGGCCAGAGAATCGTTTCTCTCTCCTAACAAAAGAGAGAGAGAGAGAGCGCAGACACTCGTTTCTCTCTCCTAACGAAAGAAAGAGAGAGAGAGCAGACACTCGTTTCTCTCTCCTAACGAAAGACAGAGAGAGCAGAGACTTGTTTCTCTGTACATGCCCATGTCTGTGCGTGTGTGTGTGTGTGTGTGTGTGTGTGTGTGTGTGTGTGTGTGTGTGTGTGTGTGTGTGTGTGTGTGTGTCTACCATCTCACAGCACTATAGGATGCACTTCTGCAATGGTCATTTAGACGGAGGAGATCTTAACTGGACGTGACTGAATGGGCACAAAGGAGCCTGTGACAACGGCTGAGGAATATTTAGGGAATATTCAGGGATGGAAGAGGAAGCTGTGCTCCCCTGGTCGGGGGCTGGTTTCCTGTCTTTGTGTGTAGCTGAGCGTTTCCTTCCTGCTTTTCCAAAGTGAACGGCCTGTTGTCAGCCAGACATATGCGCACGCACACACACACACACACACACACAGAAATGGAAGAAGCACACAGACACAAGCACACAGACACAAACACACACACACACACACAAATAGCCAACAATACACACAGCTGTTTGGTTTGAATTGGTCTTCCCTTTACATACGACATTTTCCATACAGTGCATTTTCCATACTGGAGGGATATGACGTCCCCTTGCTGGCTAGGACAGACTCGGGGTGTGTGAGTGAGTAGGATGAAGCTTCCCAGATTATGCTGTTTAATATTCTAACGGTTTAATATGAGCTCACACTTCTGGCGCACCACTTAAGCCAAGCTGGCCTGAATTAATTCAGTCTTGGCACTGGCCCTTTGGGTCAATAACTTTTTCCTCTTCATTTCAAGTCATCCTTTTAATGGATTGGACTGGGGGTGGGCACTCATTGAAGCTTAGGGCTGTCCCTGTCTCTTTCTCTGTCTCTCTCTCTGTCTCTCTCTCTCTCTCTCTCTCTCTCTCTCTCTCTTACACACACACACACACACACACATCTCTCCCGGTCTCCCTCTCTCTCGCTCTCTATACCCCTTCCTCTGTCTCTCTTTTGGATGACTGTCCTAAATACTGCTTTGTACCAGCACAAAGGCAGTGAAACCTCAACCTTATCTGTCTTCAACAGTAAAATATAGAAGATTTTAAATATTAAATATGACATTTTAAATAAAACACAGCATATGAGAGGAAATTCCAGAGAGAAAACGGTACACACGCAAGTACTCCTGTATGCATGCTTCAGAGAGGCATCAGAGAATAGCCCACCTAAAAAACACAAACAGGAAATGACTTCCTATCTAATCTCCTCCATAAAGGACAGGCAAGGTTTTGTTGTGTGCCAACATTCATTTGCAGGCCTAAAAAAAGCTCCTTAGCAGTTCATTTTACAACATCTCCATAGTTTATGCCCTGCAGCAGGAACAGCAGGGGAGCCAATGAGGAGGAGACGGACCTTTGATGTCACTATCATCATCATTAGATTTGGTGTCACTTAGATCCTAACATTTACACATAGATGAATCCAAGCACAGAAACCAAGAATGTGCATACATGGGCGCACACACACAAACAAATCATGACATTCCAAGTAAAATGTCCCAGGTGAAACACACACAATCACACCTACCAGACACAAATGCATAACATCTACCAGACACAACACGCAAATACAACACACCCCCACCCCCACACTTTAACACTATTACAGTCACACCCACACAAACATATAAAGACAGACACCTGGCTGACTTTACCTTTGACCTCGCGTACATAGTTGCTAGGGAACCAGCCACTCTTGCCGTTGAGGCTGCCCTCCCACCAGCCGCCATCCTCCTGCCGAGTCACCTGGATGATGTCACCCTTGCAGAAGGACAGCTCGTCCTCATTGGTCTGCTGGAAGTTGAAGCGCGCCTTCACCACCAGGTGCTGGCCACCACTGTCAGACATGTCCTAGAGGACCCATCAAGGAAGGCGGAGATAAACGCAAGTTCACAGGTAACGTGTGCATGTGTGTGTGTGTGTGTGTGTGTGTGTGTGCCGTTCCCACTAAGAACCATAACCATAACGATAACAGCAAAAAAGTATCGCTCTAGCTAATATGAATAACAACGTCCACACATAACCTATAACGATAACAGGCCTTTATAATTCGTGGTATTCGTGGCAGTTCTGTCATTGGTTCCCAGTCCTCCCACAGGAGAGCTGCACAGCATGCTGGCCATAGCGTTGTCTAGGCAACAGTAGCTGTCCTGTCAGGAGCTTAATTCATCAGGGATTGGTCTGCCTCTTATTCCAGTCTACAGCAGCTCTATGGATCACTTCCTCTTTCCATTCATTACAGAATTGAAGCCTACTCATCTGTTATGGAAGTGAACCCTACTCATCTGTTATGGAAGTGAACCCAATTCATCTGTTATGGAAGTGAACCCTACTAATCTGTTATGGAATTGAACCCTACTCATTTTTACTTTTCCACGTCATTCCAAGAACATATTTTCTCTTTGGTTTTCAACTTTTGGGTTTTACCTCTTTTATTTTTTATCTTTTTAACCTCTATCTCTTTTAAAGTAAAACAAAGAAACATCCCCTTTGTGTCTCTTTTCAATGTCCTGGGCACCCAATTAGCCTAAAACCAATGAAAAGGGACAGTGAACACTACACAGTGCAATAACCAGGCCTTCCAGCGCATAATGGACAACGTCAGAGACGCCACACTTTGCACTGTCCACTCAAAGACGCCATGCTCTATACTGTCCACTCAGGGCTTCTACACACAGTTGCGTTCTGTCAACGCATGCCAGTGGGTGTTCCCGACGGTAGCTATGTAAATGACTTAAGGTATAACCGTAATTTGATTAGCTGGTGCCGTCTGTTGTTCGCTTGTTTGAAATTTGATTAGCTGGTGCCGTCCGTCGGTGCAGGAACAGCTGAACTTCTCAACGCGAGCGACGGGAGCAACGCAACGCAACGGACCCACAATTCAGTTCGGCAACGGATGACGTAAGCCCATGTAAAGTGAACGGGATGTGTCCCCAGCACTGCAACGCACGCAACTGTGTGTATGAGCCGTCAGAGACGCCGCGCTCTGTACTGTCCAGGCCACGCTCTGTACTGTACACTCAGAGACGCCACACTGTCCACTCAGAGACACCATAGTCTGCACTGTCCACTCAGAGACGCCATAGTCTGCACTGTCCACTCAGAGACGCCATAGTCTGCACTGTCCACTCAGAGACGCCATAGTCTGCACTGTCCACTCACCAGGCTGCGGTATTGGTGGTGCTGGAGTCTTGAGGAGCGACCGTGGTTGGCGTGGGAGGAGAGCGACTCGAACGACTTAATCCGATGGGTGGACGAGTGACGGCCACATACAGAGTCTCCGCGCAGCCCGATATCTAAACACAGAGGGGGAGGACAGGGGAGAGAGAGAGGAGAAGAGAGGGGAGAAAGAGAGAGAGGAGAGGAGGAGAGGGAAGAGAGAGAGGAGAGAGGGAGGAGAAGGAAGAGAGAGTGAGGAGAGGGGAGAAAGAGAGAGAGAAGAGGAAGAGGAGGGAAGAGAGAGAGAGGAGAGGGGGGAGAGAAAGGGGGGGAGAAACAGACCACTGAGCAGGGGAAGGCATTGTCAACATTTTCAACAGAGAAACAACCACAACTTCACACTTTCACAACCACAAAAAAATCACTCATTCCAGGACATCCATCACAGAAATGTATCCAAACCCTCTATATAAATAAACATACACACACGCACACACAGTTCCATATAGACTGGAAGGGTATTTTTACCTGCAGTAGCGTTATTCAACGACACCAAGGAATTTAACACCTTGGTGAAGTTCTGTCCCTGAAACAGGTCATTGACGTCAAATGTCTGTAAAAAACAGAGAGAGAATCAGACAGACAGAGAGAGAGAGAGAGTTTACTCCTGTACATTAGGAGAAACAAATCAACAAGGTCTTTTCCTGAAATCTGCTCATTCGAAAGGATTCCAACAAACAGGACAGCAGCACATTCTTCCGCATGTTATAAGCCCCTCAATAATCCTAAAAGCCAATTTACAATCATTAACAAAGAAACAGTAGATTAGGGCAGCCGTGGCCTACTGGTTAGCACTTCGGACCTGTAACCGGAGGGTTGCCGGTTCGAACCCCGACCAGTAGGTACGGCTGAAGTGCCCTTGAGCAAGGCACCTAACCCCTCACTGCTCCCCGAGCGCCGCTGTTGAAGCAGGCAGCTCACTGCGCCGGGATTAGTGTGTGCTTCACCTCACTGTGTGTACACTGTGTGCTGTGTCTGTTTCACTAATTCACGGATTGGGATAAATGCAGAGACCAAATTTCCCTCACGGGATCAAAAGAGTATATACTTATATTTGAATGAGAGTCACACCTGGTTGAAATGATCCCCTTTGTGGGAAAGCAAGTAATCAGTGAACTCAGATCCCTGGCAGACGTACCGAAGAGCTTTGGATGTATCTACACTAACACAACACTCACATGCATCATGTGCAGAAATAGCATCTATTGTCCCTTAAACATGACATCACATCACATGACCATGATCCTGTACTGCACTGCACTGTACAACTGACGTTCTAGGCTAGAGCTATGATGGACACCTTTATTTCAGGAGACATTTGTTAGTGTAGTGCCCTAAAAAGCATGCAGTAAGGGGCTCCCAGGTCTGCAGCCTTTCTGGACATCACAACCATTATTAAGAACGGTGAACTCCTAAGCATGCTTGGGTCAAACCCAGCCTTTAAGGCAACTGTAGACAGCCATCACGGCCCAATATCCACGACACAGATGGAGCCTACATTAAAATGTGTATAAAAATGTGGTGGCTGCAGACAACAACCAAACAAGCTCTTCCACTCACACACACATGGCCACACAGCACACACACACACACATGGCCACACACACATGGCCACACACACATGGCCACACACACAAACACACACACGGTTCACTGACTATCAGAAAGGAGCACATGCTGACAGCACAGCGCAGCCTGGCATTGGAACGCTTCACAGAATATGTGAGTGTGTGTGTGTTTGAGTGTTTGTGTTTGTGTGCGCATCACGGGTGTGTGTGTGTGTGTGTGTGTGTTTGAGTGTGTGTGTTTGAGTGTGTGTGTTTGCGTGTGTGTGCATCATGTGTGTGTGTGTGTGTGTGTGTGTGTGTGTGTGAGTGAGATGGTGTGTGTGTGTGTGTGTGTGTGTGTGTGTGTGTATGTGTAGAGTGAGATGGTGTGATAAGTGAAGATCATTCCTTCATTTCCCTTCTGTTCTGTGTTGTGGGAATGTGTGATGCACAACTACAGGGCTGACCTCACAGAAAAACAAATCATTAATACTCATTACTCCACTTCAACTACATCAAAATGATAGTGTTACTCCTCACACAAACACAAATTAACACACACACCCTGACACACACACACACACACACACACCCTGACACACACACGCACACACACACTCTGACCGTCTGACCTCTCTTGGCCTAAAGGCAGACTGTAGCAGATTACCATCAGTCTAATCTGCTACAGTCCACACACAGAGAGCAATCACTAATCTCATCCAGCATGTACCCCCCCTCAACACACACACATATACACAAACACACGCATACAGAGAATGAGACACACACACACACACACACGCATAGAGAGAGAGAGAGAGAGAGAGAGAGAGAGAGAGAGAGAGAGAGAGAGAGAGAGAGAGAGAGAGAGAGAGAGAGACACACACACATACACAGACACACAGTTTTGGTAATTTGCCTCCTAGCATCCCGCTGTTTCAGTAAAAGATAGAGTGAGTATTTAAAGCAGTATGGTCAGCTGTGCACCAAAACAACGGTCATTCAGCTAACTAGCTAATCTGAGCATTCCCCTCGCTTGCAACTGAACACATACACACACATACACAGAGAGAGAGAGAGAGAGACACACACACAGAGACCCCTCGCTTGCAACTGATGGCCACATCATTTTAAAACAAGAGATGTTAGCCAGTGTCAGCCAGTATGTTGTCTGTGTCAGGAAGTATGAGCTGGGGCTTGGGGACCTGAGCGAGGGTATTACCAGCAAGGTAGCACAATGGAAACAAATTACATTTTTGGTTGGGTCACAGAGGCCTTCCTGTAAGCCCGATAACACTTGTTCAACTTAGTCTATGTTTCCAACACAGACCTCAATCACGTCTGACTTTTTGCACACCAGGCTAAGAACCATGTCAGTTAACAATCACATATTAATCTCTCAGATATATAATCAACATAAACAACAGCAGGAGAGTATGGTGTAGATTACAGTCATATGTATAAGTAAGTAAGTATAAGTACTCTTTTGATCCCGGAAATTTGGTCTCTGCATTTATCCCAATCCGTGAATTAGTGAAACACACTCAGCACACAGTGAACACACAGTGAGGTGAAGCACACACTAATCCCGGCGCAGTGAGCTGCCTGCTACAGCGGCGTTCAGGGAGCAGTGAGGGGTTAGGTGCCTTGCTCAAGGGCACTTCAGCCATGGATGTGGTAATGAGAGAGCAGTGCTCAACCACTTCCCCCGCCCACATTTTTCCTACTGGTTCGGGGATCAAACCGGCAACCCTTTGGTTACAAGCCCGAAGCCCGAAGTCCTAACCAGTAGGCCATGGCTGCCCCATGTGTTTACAAGCATATAAGCGTACACAACTGTGACTGGTGAGACTTCCTGTGACTCCCATAAGGAGCCCTTTGGGTATTGTTTTAAATAGTCATGTAACAATGAACATTCATATATTTAAATGACAAGTGACTGCACTGCACCACCACTTCCACCACATACATTAATTAGCTACTAAATACTATAGACTGACTACCATTATCCATGCTAACTGACATAGAGTAGGAATGAAGTCGCTGGACAAAAACATCTTTATTGCCTTATGGCTTACTGGAAGGTTGGGTCCAGTAACACGATCATCAGTCATTCTCTTAGGCTACATCCACACTATTCCGTTTTCATTTGAATCCAAAATAATTTTAGTCCAATCTCATTGTGTCAATGTCATTGATACTACTGCACTACTTACCAAATAGCACATGCGGACAGAAAAGTCATTTACGGAAAGAGCTAGGAAGGACAAGAGGAGAAGAGAGAGAAATGGAGAAGAGTCCATCAGCCAGACTACTTGGTCAGGGACAAAGGAGGTTTTGTGTAAATCTCCTCATTGCTACACTGTCAAAGTCAAATGCAGAGGCACAGCTGGGGGTGGAGAATTGACCACAGCTCCATACCAACGTCTGCCACCGTCTACAAGGCCCACAGGAGCCAGAGGCTCTGAGAATGTGAGCAAGGAGACATCTCAATCATAGTCTTTTAAAAAGGGGGATGGCGATCAAGCACACAGTTCAGGCTACAGGTCACATAATAGCATAGAGATAGATCAAATGTGATAACATAACCAAAATAATATTACATGAGTGTACTAACAACATGACGACAACAAAATATGACAAGAATCCAATTTCAAGTCCAATTCAAAAGCGGGTACTTAGAGCAACTATGGCCCTGCACAAACAATCAAGCTTCTTTTATTCTATCTTTTTGTGCCACGGTTTCTCTACAGCATTCTTAGCCATTTAGTAGGCTATAGGGTGCTGTCTCTACAAACCACTTAATGTGAAATCCTCCACAAGCCCAAGACGTTTGGTAATGTTCATGACGCATGGCATGTAACGTGTAGTAGCATGCCAAGACAACATTCTTTGACATATACAACAGACCAATTATCACTTAAACCCGACGAAGGCCACCTGAGTATTCAGCTACCTGATCTGCCCATAGGCTGCACCTACTATATCCGGGCCCAGGCCACTACGTGAGCAAAGCTAGAAGGACATGTTCTGCCCCATCTGTCTCTCTTCCCACACAAATGTCAGGTGGGGGGACATTTCCCATTGGTTTAGAGCCCATAGCACGTTGGGTTTTCTGAACAACCATCCTGCAGGTTTAAGTGACGACAAAATATGTGTAAAACAACGCTAATTTTCAAACAGGAAATGTGATCATCGCTGATTTACACCTCGACAACATTTCTCAACGGGATTCCAGGCCCACAGGCTACAGATGGCAGCTAGGTAGAGTAAATCCGGATAGGCAGTGACAGCAGCAGAAGGAAGTCGTGCTCACTTCAATCTAACAACAGTGTTTTGAGGGGGTTTTCCCCACTCAGATACACATATAAAGGTGAACCGTCAAGGAAGTCTATATGCACAATGAAGAACAAATGTTTATTCCATACATTTCTTTCTTGTTTGAACACCACCCAGGGAGCTGTCCTTCGGATTATTCACCTACATTTATGTTACAGATTCGTAACTAGGCTACTGTAATATTCTTGCGATCATTTAGCATGTGAAAACCTGCACAGTTTGACAGATTCAAAGTATTGACACTCACCTCCACGCGGAATGCAGTACAGCCTTTGAGAAACTCTCTGATATTGCTCTGGCAGTCGGAGTCGTTCCTTGGTTCCTGACAAATCTGTGATGACGGAAAAGCGAACCGCGTTACCAATCCCGATCCGTACTTTTTTCAATTCGGGAACTCTAGGCTTCTTGACATTCAAAACTGTGAGCACTATATCATATATTTACATAGTTCATATTACATATACTATAATCTGCATGGAGAAAACGTATGTAATTGTATTTAGAATCGGGAAGTAGGGTTGGAAAAGAGGAAATGACGTTCTAATATTCCACAATAGTTGCTGGGAAGCATGTGTGTAAATCATGCAGGCACATTGAATTTGATAGGCAAACATAGGCTGTAACATTTAAAAAATCATGAACATGCAACAGCAGGTTCAATTTGTTTTAGTGGCACTACCACTAATATTATTACCCGAATGACTTGTTATTGGATGCATCTGTTCAACTAGGATGACTGTTTGGTTTCCTGGATGCTCTTGCATCTGAAATGTGTAAAGACCTTAGCAATGGACTTTATTTGAGACATTACAGGTTCATGCATTTTTTTACATTTTGAAATTTGTTCTGTACATCACAGGTTGCTATCATTGATTTGGGTAATTCAAAAGTGTCTACATGTATTTATTTCTCTCAGCCTAAGTGGATTTATTGGGACTAAGTTAATTTTGTATGCATTATGAAGAAACATCTGTATTTATTTTATCTATTTTTTTTTTTTGTAGTGATGGGATGGTGGGATGGCTCAACAAACTTGTCGTTGAGCCCTAATAACTAAATCATGGTACTGTTCCTTTAAATTGGGGGTATTCCTCCCCTCAAATGATCTCTGTCAATGGCGCCCAGCTCATGTGGACTCTGTATATCAGTTGCACTATGTTGGTTAGATTAGAGGGAATATCTTAAATCAGCAGTAATTAAAGACTATGTTATAGGAGGACGTTTTAGAATTATACATATCCTTGTCATTTAAAGGGATCCATAAAACCATAAATGGCCTATAGTTAACGAAATTAACCATGAATAGGGATCCTGAAATTATTTGTAGATGAAGGAAAAAGATGGACTAAACAAACTCACATTTCTGGTCTAGTCCTGTTTGTTTGGTAGCCTCTGTTACTATCGCTTGTGCTTATGGCTGTGGCATTTCCTGTCATCAGGACAATGCTATTTATTTAAACCAACTAACTCTCCCTATGAAATACAAACATGGTTAGGTAAAGCCTTGACAGCTGCGTGCGTAATATTTTCCTTAGTCTTGGGTGCCCAACATATTAATATAACCTTACTTTCTCGACGGACCCTGGGCGCAGTCGTTCCAACAGCTTGCAAAGGACCACCCCATCTTTGAGAGATGCCTGTAAAAATCCTTCTGGGTCTGAAATGGTCTTTTTCGGGGATTCCAGGACACCCAATGTAATGAGCCACGTAACTGTCTGTTCAGCGGGATTCATGGCCACATTCACAAACGACCTCCAAGCGTAACCGAATAAAAGTTCACTAGATTAAAAGAGGGCTTATACACAACATCTACCACCGGCTACATGAGTGCGATATTTGGAGCACCCTCTCCCTGTGATCCCTCCTCCTGGACGCTATGACGATTTGCCTAGATTTGTCTGGCAGGTCTAGTTTCGCTCCAGGTTCCCTTTGGCAAACTGTCAACCGTTCTCAGTTATCCAGCAAACCTGAATAAGCTGCCGTTTCTGATGCAGATAACATCATAGATAAAACACATAATAGCCTACATCATATTATGACGGGCTACGTAATAAGCTACAGAATAACATTCAGGCCAATTAGGTAGCCTACTGTACATGCAATCTGCCAGAAAGCCACAACCGTGCTGTGCGCCCATTGCTTTCAATAACATAGTGGTGCGATTGCTGAGAATATTCCATCAAACAACGTTTATCCTGAGACAAGTGTTTTTTCCCCCACATATATTAAGCTACGTTGGTTAACTAAGTTCTGAACTACTAGGCACTCCTGAAAACTATACATTTTTGCCTTAATCGTTTATCCTAAGCATTTTAAAACAAGTCACCCGCATTTCAAAATTACATTCGACTCATTTCAGTGGCACAGCAGTCATCAGTCCTGGCATGTCATTGTTGACAGGTTCCCCCTGCTGGAAAACACGTGGTACTGTAGCAGCCTTACCATTTTCAGTCGAGTATCCATGAATGACATCATGCTGAATGATATGGTGGTAAATCAGATGCTTTTATCATGATATGGCCACTGCATAATATAATACCTCTTTTAGTATTAACACATTTAGCTTCCAACCCATACATGATTCACAACGGTCATCAACTCAGGCTGAAACCTTTCTATAAATATGCCATTTCTTTATTGGAATATTTGTTTTTTTAATCTTTTCTTTTACATTTCAGCTCAGTTAAAGTGTTGCCTGCATCCTCCTTTGTCCACCTGATTGTAGAAACGCCCACGAGGTGCCGGGCAGACCAGCGGGAGCACTGGAGGCTAAGTGATGGAATTCATAGTCGAATCGTTTGCTTGGTGAGGCGAGGGGATGGGGTTACCTTAGCGTTCAAAAATAACCCCGAAAATAATAACCGGAGGAGGATGGAAAAACACAGAGTAAAACACTGCTAATACTGAAACATCTAAAAGCCCAGCTGGGAGAATCTCAGAGAGGAACCTGGAGCCCCACACTTCTGGGCCCTGAGCAACCCCCCCCCCACCCCCCACACACACACACACACACGCTCGCGTCATGACCATAGAGGTGGGTGGGTGGGTGGGGGGCAGGCTCTGGACACAGCAGGACAGAGGGCAGCCGTGAAATGAAAAGAGGAAAAAAAAAAAAACTAAAACCTGAAGAGTCAGAAGAACAGGCACATTGGAATAGTGTGTAATTGTTTGTCTAACTGTCACTGTTAAAACAGTGGAAATAGTTCGGTTTCTCACAGAAAACACTTTTTGTCCCTCTTCTGTCTCTTTCTTGCTTTATCATTACAATCCCCACCCAGAGCAAGGGGAGGGGGAGGGGGGGGGGGGGCATCAGCTTCCACACTGCAATCCCCCCCCCCCGTGATGGTACGATGAGATGCGTTTGTGTGTGTGGGTAAAGTGTGTGTATGTGTTTCTCAAACCTTTTGCCTCCTTCATTAGAGACGTCATCTCAGGAGTGCGCAAAGATAGGCAGGGTCTATGCCTGTGTTGGTATGTATGCCTGTGTGTGTGTATGTGTGTGTGTGTGTGTGTATGTATGTATGCCTGTGTGTGTGTGTGTGTGTGTGTGTGTGTGTGTGTGTGTGTGTATGTATGTATGCCTGTGTGTGTGTGGACGCGGACAGTCATTTCTCCTGTGCTCAGATGATTTCAAAGGTCTTCTTAAGCTCCATGATGAGCTGCCAGTCGGACTTTGTCATCTCGTCACGGAACCAGTTTTTGAGCGCGTCGATGGATGCACGTGTGATCTGACCAAAAACAGACGGCAGTAGAGCAATCAGAAAACTCATCAACCAACTCAAATGATCATCACAAACGGCCAAAAGGAGTCCCACAATATGCAGACAGAAGCTTGCTGCACACATTCTCCTACCTTGCTAACGATGAAGTCGGTCGCCTCAAAGTGTCGGCCGAACATCTTGGGCGACTCGCCCGGAATGGGCTCGATCTTCACACAGATCTCCTGGCCCTTCTTGGCACTCTCCACCCCTTTGTGGTTTACCTCAATGCTGGTAACGATGCCGATATCTACAAACTGCAAACAAGAGAGACATGAGCGCCAGCTAGGTCTGCTGAAAACCACGATGTTGCAGCGGGAAACCTCACTCACTTACACCAGAGACTTTCTAATGAAGAGACACAGCACTCAAAAATCCTCCATAGAAATGCATGGGTCTAGTTTGTAACGCCAATATGGCAGGGGTCTTCACATATCCCAGCCCTTCCGCGACAAAACGTTGATACATTGAGCCGATCATGTGGTGTGTTGTGAACACATTGAGCCAATCATGTGGTGTGTTGTAAATACATTGAGCCAATCATGTGGTGTGATCTCGCCGCTGTAGCGAGGTTGGTGTCGAAGCCTTGCGCACGTGCATTTCTGCCTAAATAGATGCCCGATAAGTGCCCAAAAAGCGTTGCAATTTGGCCGCCGAGTGGAGGGACTTGCTTAAAAGGACTTTGCTAACACTAACATGGATCTGAAGAACACAGAATCCAAACCTGTTCCAAAAACCTTTTGACAAGTTTCAGAGTTGTTTTTTTTGGAGAAAAAAAAAGACTTGTGCAAAGGCCTTTACCAATGTGCAATGATGACTACATGACTGATCACATGGTGTTTCATGATGCAATGATGACTACATGACTAATCACATGGTGTTCCATGGATGCATCAGAGGCTCAGACGTGATATTCTTGTTCAAACTGGCCACATTCGTGCATGTGGTGGCACAAATACACACTAATATACAGACACACACCCCACACACACACACACACACACACACACACTCTTACCCCTTTACTGGGCACGCAGAGTGGCGATCCCTGTTTAATGACCCCGGCCTCTACGATCACACCCATGACGATAGGGTCTCGGGAGTTGAAGATGAACTGGGGTAGGATTCGCAGTTTGCATGGGAAAACAGCAATGTGCCTGCAGAGGAAGAGAGGAAGGTCAAACACGTTCACACACACGTTAACGAGGAGGTGAGAAGGGTCAAACACACATACACACACACGTACAGAGGAGGAGAGAAGGGTCAAACACACACGTACAAAGGAGAAGAGAAGGGTCAAACACACACACAAACACACACACACACACACAGGAGTATGTAAATGGACCTTCACTAATCTCTATATACAGTGCTTGGTCTACATCCGAAATCAATTTAACCGATAGAGTTGCGCACTTGAACTCGTCTTGTTTCTGCTTCTTGTAGTCTTCCCGGTACTTGGTGAAGGCGTCGAACAGGTGGTAGATGATCTCGGCGCTAAAGATGCGCACGCCCAGACTGTCGGCCATCTCCTGCGAGTCTCTCTCCACCTTAATATCAAAGGCCAGGATCACAGCGTACCTGCAGACACAGACACACACCAACCCAGGCTCAGCACGTAGACCACAACACACTCCCGTAGATATGTTACATTGAAAAGGTGCCGTCTGCTCATCTAATCCAATTTCCCCATTTACCCCCGTATCCCCAGACCCCCGTTTTTTTTAACCACAAACTGTGGAAGGAGAACTATAGGAATGTGAAGAGAAGAACTACCCATGAGCCTCTTAGGAAACTATAGGAACTACAGAAATGTGAAGAGAAGAACTGCCCATGAACCCCTCAGACCCACTACACTACTCTCCTTATATGGACAGAGCCAAAGGCAGACGCAACTCACTGTGGGTCGTGCTCCAGCATGGTGGAGGCTTTCATCACGTCCTTCTTGTGCACCGGGCCGATGTTGATGCCCGAATACTGCAATCAGACACAGGAGAGAGGCATTAGACCAGACACAGGAGAGAGGCATTAGACCAGAGACAGGAGAGAGGCATTAGACCAGAGACAGGAGAGAGGCATTAGACATTAGACCAGACACAGGAGAGAGGCATTAGACCAGACACAGGAGAGAGGCATTAGACCACAGCAACACAATGGTGCACTGATGGCTACTCACATGTCCTCTGGACACATGGGTTTTAGGTAAGCTACAGTGTGTGTGTACTAGGCTACAGTGTGTGTGTGTACTGGGCTACAGTGTGTGTGTACTGGGCTACAGTGTGTGGGTACTAGGCTACAGTGTGTGGGTACTAGGCTACAGTGTGTGTGGGTACTAACAGAGTCAACTCCATGGTCAGATTTAGATAAGAGACGAAACCCTGGACGAAACAATGGATGAAGACGCAGCAGGTCCATCCCGGGAATGTGCCAACCTGTGGCCCCACCTCGCCAGACTATTTCAATTTTCTGAACAAGTTAATGATAGTTTTCGCTTCAAGTGTTTCAATTACAAAATAGTATTTTGTATTTAAAATATGCATTTTAAATACATGTATTAGAAATACTGCCCATCCCTGGCAACATGGTAAAAATATGAAAATGACTTGATTTTACTTCCAATTTATTTATTCCATTTTTCATAACTCCATGTAGGATGTTTCTGTACATAAATGTTAGCACTGTGGCAGTAGTAATGCAATATTTAGAAAATGTAGGCTACTCTTGATACTCAAGTACTTTTAAAAACAAGTACTTCAGTACTTTTACTTAAGTAGACATCTGACTGACATCTACTTTTACTTGAGTAAAATTTAGCAAAGGGTATCTGTACTTTTACTCAAGTAATGAAGCTGTGTACTCTGTCCGCCTCTGGGTACTAAGCTACAGCGTGTGGCTACTAGGCTACAGTGTGTGTGGCTACTAGGGTACAGTGTGTGTGGCTACTAGGCTACAGTGTGTGGGTACTAAGCTACAGTGTGTGGGTACTAAGCTACAGTGTGTGGGTACTAAACTACAGTGTGTGTGGCTACTCACAGGCACTTTGGAGGTGCGGAGGAACTCCAGCAGAGCCTCAAGGGAGCCAAGTGTGGAGGCCTGGACGTACACACCCTTCTCCTCCAGCTTGATGGAGTTCAGCGTCTGCTTCAGCTCCCGAATCAGATCATCCTGCACCAGAGAAACACACACACACAGACTGAGAACACACACATACATACACACACTGGACAGAATATACCCTGACCCTGCCGAAGTGGCCTTGAGCAAGACACTGAACCCTAAACTGCTCCCGATGTGCAGGTTGGCGCCTTGCATGGCAGCCTCCACCATCGGTGTGTAAGTGTGTGTGTGTGTGTGTATATATATATATGTGTGTGTGTGTGTGTGTGTGTGTGGCATTACTCTGTAAAGCGCTTTGAGTGCTGAAAAGAGTAGAAAAGCGCTACATAAATGCAGTCCATTTCCCATTAGCATCAAGGCCTACTAACTAGGTGCAGTACACACACACAGGGCAGTGCGGCAGAGAGGAGGAGCCATCCCATCTTACCCTCAGGACGGGGACCTCGTCCCATCTTACCCTCAGGACGGGGACCTCGTCCCATCTTACCCTCAGGACGGGGACCTCGTCCCATCTTACCCTCAGGACGGGGACCTCGTCGTCCTTGTGCGCCACCAACAGGGGCAGACCTGCCAGCGTCTTCTCCAGGTCCTTCCCCAGGATCTTCACACCCTGCGCCGCACACACCTCCTTATGCTTCTCATACTGGCTCTGGAGACAGAGGAGGAGTGGACCATCAGACAAGAGGAGGAAGAGGAGGAGTGGACCATCAGACAAGAGGAGTGGGCATCAGACAAGAGGAGGAGGAGGAGGAGGAGGAGGAGGGGACATCAGACAAGAGGAGGAGATAAACAGGGCAGAGATGAGAGGGGGGGGGGGGTGAAGATGAGGGGGGTGCGGGCACACACACAAACCTTGACTCTGAGCTCCTTGAGTGGTGGGGGCAGTAGCAGACCCCTGATCTGGGTGATGATTGGTCCCTCCACCCCGGGCACGATAATGGTCTCACCCTCACGCAGTCGCCCGTTGATCAGGATCACGTCGATGGTGGTGCCCATGCCAGGCAGGGCTTTCACCTACGGACGGGACATTGGCATCAACACAAGCAGACAGCTACGTGCAGGTTCATATGTCGATTTAGAGCAGATACTTTTTACACAAACAAGTCAAATATTCTTTCTATGGTTAAAATGAACACTGAGAGAAAGTGGAATAGAACATTATGTCCAATATTGCAATATGTGGTTTAATGTTCTGCATTATGTCCAATATTCCAATATGTGGTTTAATGTTCTGCATTTCTTATTAGTGGGTCACTTTGACACTAAAAGTATGATTCTATGTAATGACTATGATATCTGTACTGTCCCTGTGTATATCTGTGTGTAACTGTATTTAGAGATAAGCAGGAATATTATGACTTTGCAGTGTTTCACTGTTCTGCATGGCTGCGTCAGAAGCTATCTGCTCCGGATTGCCAGGTTGCCACTAATCAGTCTGATTCAGTGTAGTCCACATGAGATGGGATGACCAACGCCATCTCCCGTCAGCCTGGAAGGACACTTAAACCCTAACTATTTCCTTGTCTAGTTAGAGCAGCTGATGGATCTTTAAGTGAAGTCATGCTGTCTCTCCCTTGATGCGCATCATTGTATTGTGTTTGATTTTTCATACTATTGGTCTGACTGGATGGGTCTCTTAGTTCATTCTTTATTCAGAAGACAGAGAGCGGTCCATATCACAATACAAAACATAGTAAAAAGACTGACTGCTGTAGTCATTTTATTGTATGTGTTTTTTTTGTCAGAGTTCCAACATACACAGAAAGAGTATTCAAATATTAGCATATAAACTAAAAGGCCAATGGTTCCACAGTCTAGAAGTGAACCTAACCATACTCATTAAGGCCAATGGTTCCACAGTCCAGAAGTGAACCTAACTACCATACTCATTGCAGGGTTCACTAGTGTTGCAATTATGCTGTCGAATGACTCAGTTAGCCTACACATACACCTGAACATGAGATTCCTGAGTACATCAGGGCAGGTGGATACACCAACACTAACAAACATTCAGCTTGCACTGCTCCATCATGGCACTTTAAAGGTGCTCTAAGCGATGCTGGGTAACGTCACTTCTGTTGACTTTCAAACAAAACAGAGAGCTAGCTCGCTACTTCCTCCCCCTCCCTCCAGTGCTGCTCCCGTGCAATGGAAACTCTCCTAAACGCGCATCTCGTCTCTGATTTGCTGGAACAGTTTGTTATGTTTTTATGGGCTAGGTTTGCCCAGGTTATTTTGTTGCCGTTTTTGGAGCCTGGGCTGTCCACAGAGAGGTCACATTTTACAGTGTATTCAGGACACAGACAGGTTAGGTGATGTTTGCAGTAAGTGACAAAAAATGTTTTAGCCTAAAAAACGTGTGGCATCGCTTAGACCACCTTTAAGCAGCAGCCTCATGCCATTATTATATGCCACATTGAGTTTCTGCATACTGCTTTTTTTATAGCGCCGCCACAACTGGGTAGTATATTGGGGTGCAGAAAGCTTTAAAAAGTGTGGTCTTACCAGCCAATGAACACATACTAAATTTGCAGTCCAGCATATTAGCTTGTGCATACATCATGCAGTACTTACTGTCTGTGAATGTCCTTATCATCAGACAGGTCATCAGTTATATAGTGCCCTAAATATCTGACCTCATCAAACACTTTAAGCACAGTGCCAGACAGAAAGAAATCAGGGAATGACAGTTTATTGACCTCCTTGCTTCGAGCAATCATAATACTCTTCTTAGAATTGTACTTAATGTCAAAGTCTGAGCCATAGTGGGAGCAGACCCTTAGTAACTGTTGAAGGTCAGCACTATATGGACAAAGAATCACCAGATCATCTGCATACATCAGGTGGTATTCATCTGTGGTATCAAAACTACCATCAGGACACCAAACAAATGTTTCATGCTATCAATTCCTTGTGGATGTTTAAAGTTGAGATTTTCTGTGGATACTTTAATAATGAAAAATGTTCTCCAATACTATGTAACGGCACCAAACAGATGACATTCAACATTCGTTACTGGTCCAGAAAATGCGAGAGTAGGATCAAACGGTAGATCAATGTGTGAATACAAGAGTACAACCATCAACACTACTAATCTATTTCATTCCAGCGATGCGATGAGCTGACGCAGCAGGTGGCTCAACACCAGCCCTCACCTCCATGCACCCGTATATAATCAGCCCCATCGGTGGATAAAAAGGATACAGGGCCATAAACATCACCGTCAACTTCAGCTAATTACGTTGATGTTATTAGTGGGGTTGGGTATCATTTGTGTTTTATCCGATACCGGTGCTAAATCGATACTTTTAAAACGGTGTCGGTGCCGAAGCGGTGCCTGAACGGGTACTTTGTATTTAAATTAAAATGGTCTAAAGCATGAATTGCTTTTTTTTTATTGATAAGACAAATTTGAACAGGAAATTGAACTGTTATATTAAATTTACTATCAATATCTCATTGCTCCTATGCATAATAGCCTACATTTAAATGTTAAAACGGCTTGCCATGGATGCACACATAATGGTAAGCTCTGCTTTCAAGTTTACCCAGTGTAGGCGGTTTGCCATAAGGTATGTTAAAACCGCTTGCCATAGAACTGCCAGGTCATGGACAATGGCATTTGCAAGTAAGCTAATCTAACAGGGACTCTTTCTTAATTACTTTCCAGTTAATTCAGTGTTCCCAAATGCTTCAATAAATTTCATGTCTTCCCCCATAACACGCAATAGTTTTGAACATGTTAGGCTACATGTCGGTGTTGAAGTGTTTAGATTCCCAGCGCTAGTAGGCATTTTAACAGCAACTATGGCTATGCGCTATACCAGTCAGCTGAGTTTAATTAGCCATAACGTACGGAGATGGTTCCGTAGCGTCTTTGACAGCTCAGTGACATCAGGTATGTAACATATTTATGTTTTTGCCGGCTAACTTTTAACATGATCTTCATATTCATTGTAATGCTATATGGGCCTCATGCACATAAAAGATATAATATCATGCCATTATGTTGTTTAGAACATTAAGTTTTTACCTTACAACTTTGCTGATAACATTTCAAATAAATGCCAGCTAGCGCATTAGCAAGGATATTGTGTAACGTATACTGTTGATGTTGTTTCATAGCCTTTTGCTTTTGTGTAGTTAGGCACACTGCTAGATTTTGACAGCAGCTTGTGATATCGCTTTAAAGCTAATTGGGCTCCCGCAAGCTGTCAAACACTGTCCAGTCGCCTATGTGGTGCACCCCTCTGGTTTATACATCCAGTGTTTATGTTAGCTAACTGTATCTGGATGTGGTGCTATCAGAGCAAGACGTTAGAGATGGCGCATGACATGCAGTGATGCCTCGTACAAAAAAAAAAAAGTGATTTAAGCACCAAAATGAGGCACCGAAATCCACGTTGTTATTCGATGCAGTTACTACCGTTTGCGTCGGCACCGGTGCCATATTAGAACCGTGTTTCGGTGCCCAACCCTAGTTATTAGTCAATAAATTGATTGGTGTGGAATTCTTTGTTCAAAACAATCACGGTTCCGGTTTACACCGGGATGACAATTCCGATCATCCCGGTGTAAAGGCATCGTCCACCGACACTCACCTCCATGACTTGTGCCCGCAGCTCGTCACAGTGTGCCAAGCGGCGTGCCAGCATGGTCTGGGTCAGCTCCACCAGCAGGCCGATCAGGTTGCCCATGCCGTCACCGGAGTGGGCAGAAGTAGGTACCAGGGAAACAAAGGTGCGGACGTCCTTATTCTCGTAGAAAAGGGAGGCGTTGAGACCCTGTTAATAAAAAGCACAAAAAGGACAAAAGCACCAAATTCAAAACGGTCATCAGTACAAGTGTCGGACACACTTCACAACATCTGGAAGCAACGCTTCACAACATCTGGAAGCATCGACTTGACCTAATAAAACAGCTTTTCCCATCAAATGCCTGTCATTAAATCCAAAGGCATGTGCCGTGAACTTCAACTCACACACACACACGCACACAGACAGTTCCACAGCTCCACAGCAGTGTACAATGACACACAGTGAGTGAGTGAGTGAGTGTGTTTGTGTGTGTGTGTGTGTGTGTGTGTGTGTGTGTGTGTGTGTGTGTGTGTGTGTGTTGAGAGTACAAAGTGGTCTAAAGGAGCCACTAACCTGCTGGGCGAACTCCACGATCACGGCCTTCGCCCTCTCGTCAAACTCGTCCTTGGTGTTCTTCTTCTGCTTCTTCAGCGTGGTCTGCACGTCTGTCTCAGGACTCTTCTTCCAGTCATACAGACGGTCGATCTAAACATGCATCCACAAACACACACACACACACACACACACACACACACACACACAAACAACAGTGTCAGAGACGGCAAACTATTTTTTTTCACATTATAGGAATTAAGATCATATATTCTCAATACATCAGGATAAGAAATGCAGATTATTTCACATTATTACAAGTTCTCTTCCACCATGACAATGTGCCTCTACTGTGCACAATTTTGTTTTTAAAAATGTATTTTTATTTTTTTCCTGATAGAACAGTGAAGACAGACAGGAGTCCAGTGTCACAGGATGCTTTACAGAGAGTCACAGGATGCATGCAGCCCTTACAGCAGTGGGCAACCCAAATCCTCCTAGCACTGCTAACAAATGGACATGCTTAATCTAGCACCTACCACAACCTTCTTCTCCATCCTGGCTATCCCGCTCCTTGTTCCCTTGACTTGAAGGAGAACTCTGGCCATTTTTCACATAGATCTCTGTTTCTTGAGAGCACCGTTTCTTGTGCTACCTAGCTCGAGTTGCTGCAGCCAACAGCTAAAGCGGCCAGGCACTTAGGGGGGCATCTTTAAAATCACTGGAGCTTTCCTTAACTTCACTAGTCAATGCCAGTCATACGTATAGCTGCACTAACGTTCTCATAGCACTGGACATTGACTGTTCCCTTCTTTTGTATGTTGCTTTGGACAAAAGCATCAGCTAAATGGCGAACTGTAACGTAATGCAATGGATAACACATGCAGGTGATGACCTCACCTTGTTGAGGGCGACTATGAAGGGACACTTCTTCTCCTTGAGCAGGTTGATGGACTCGAGCGTCTGGGGCTCCAAGCCGTGCATGATGTCCACCACCAGGATGGCTATGTCACACAGAGAACTGCCCCTGTTCCTCAGGTTACTGCACGCAGGGACACAACACACAGGGAACGGTCAGCATGGACAGCCCACACACACACTTATTCATTTAGCAGATGCTTTTATTCAAAGGTTTACGTACCTGAAGGACTCGTGACCAGGCGTGTCAATGATAAGCATTCCAGGAATCTTGACGTTGTCCTTGTCAAACTAGATTGCGGACGGGCGCAAACACACACACACAGTTAGCAGGACATTGATTTATTCTTATTATGATGTATTCTAATAATAATAATAATAATACTTTTCATGTGTCTATCACAGTGCCACACAAAAGAAAGTAGGTTCATAGCCTGCGTACAAAAATAAAAACACCAAAAGCCCAAGATTCCATAACCTAGGTCAGAGAGAACAACCAACGTTGTTCAACCAACAACCAACCAAGGGAACATCTTAACAGTCTTCTGTAATAAACACTGCGTTCACTAAATAGGTTGTTGGTGTTTCGTTTTATGTGTAGAGACCCTAAGCAAGTTACTGACGAGGTTTGGTGCTGTTTTGAACAATATTACTGGTTAAAAAAAATATATATTTGGGAAGCGTTTAGCTTACTGCCCATAACTAATCCACTGTTTGCGATTTGGGGCTATAGCATATACCAGGCCAAGCTCTGTAGTGGTTGATCAACAAAAATGTCTCCACGGCTTATTTGATGTGTTTTAATGTAGAAAAACCCCCCTGTGTCAATTTTCGCTGGAATTACACTTTAAGGCCATTTCAGACTACTATTAGCAATGACTACTATTAGCAATGACTACTATTAGCAGTGACTACTGGAGATGCAGCCTGACTGTGTTAGTAAGTGTACAAAACACTAAAGCAACAATAACGCTTGCGCTTTACAGTAAAGGGGGCTTTAAAAAAATGCGCTTTACAGTAAAGGGGGAACCTGACTAACCACCACCAATATCTAGCACCCAGCTGGGTGATGCACAGCAGCCATTATGCACCATAACGTTCACCACACCCCAGCTTGAGGTGGAGATTGAGGGAATGAATGAATGAGCCAATTACACTGGGGGATGATTAGGGGGCCAGATTGAATGTGCCAGGCTGGGAATTTAGCCAAAACACCGGGGAACCCCCTACTCTTTGTGATAAGTGCCATGGAATTCCCCTGGGGATCAATTAAGTATCTATCTATCTATCTATCTATCTATCTATGGGATCTTTAATGGGTCACAGTGAGTCAGGACCTCAGTTAAATAGGTCACCCAAAGAAACGACACTACAAACTGATTCTTGTAACTACTTCAAATACGTTGAAAGGCTTCTTACATTCTTGACCATCTTGGTCTGTTCCATAATGGTGTCCAGTGGAACGTTGGTGGCACCGATCTGCTGGGTGATTCCTCCCGCCTCACCATCCTGCACATGGGTGTGTCTCAGCTACACACACACACACAGAGATTAGAATAGACGTCAGTGCAGGAGTACAACAACACATGCACAAACACACACACACTCAAACTTACATGGGCACACACACACACAAACACGCACACAAACAACAGACTCATGGTCTGGGGTTAATTAATACTGACAGGACAAGCAAATAATTGGCATGTTCACCTTATCCAGGATCTTGGTCTTTCCTGTGTCGACATGGCCCAGGACACAGATAACCGGCGCTCTCAATTTGTCCAGGTTAATATTCTTCAGGTTGTCTTGTCGTCGTTTCTGATAGTGCAAAGAGAATAAAGTGACTCAGACAAGACCGCATTAAAACAGACACTATCAAGAGAAACAATGTGAATGTGTACTCAGTACACAGTGCGTTAGTAGCCCTAAGAGCCAATCAAATTATACCCCTTCCTCCCCCCTAAAGCAATGTGTTGATTGGCTCTCACTTAGACTTACTCTACAACAACAAACTGCTTCCTCATTTAAAGAACCAGAACTGAATATGCACCAGAATTCCTTAAGCACACATAGAACAGCAGAACTAGTACTAATATGACACACACAGAACAGCAGAACTGGTACTAAGCAGACCTAGTACTAATATGACACACACAGAACAGCAGAACTAGTACTAATATGACACACAGAACAGGAGAACGAGTACTAATATGACGCACACAGAACAGCAGAACGAGTACTAATATGACACACATAGAACAGCAGAACGAGTACTAATATGACACACATAGAACAGCAGAACTAGTACTAATATGAGCAGCTAAAACCATTACATAGCATGATACTTTTGTGTCAAAACCGTTAAATAATGTGATACGTTTGTGATAAAACCGTTACATAGCATGATACATTTGTGACAAAACCGTTAAATAGCGTGATACATTTGTGATAAACCCGTTACATAGTGTGATACGTTTGTGATAAAAACTGTTAAATAGTGTGATAGGTTTGTGAATATATAATTGAACGTGTGTGCGTGTTTGCACGCGCATGTCTACCTCGATGCGTCTCTTGGCCTTGTCGTAGAGTCGCTCCTCTTTGGTGCGCCCATCATCAGAGTCACTCTCGCTACTCGAATCCGAGCTTGGCTCTTTCTCCGCCTTCTTGGCACTCTGCGTCGCCTGCGTCGCCGGTTTCTCCTCCTCAGCCCCATCACTCTCCTCTTCATCCTCCTGATCCTCCTCTTCATCGTCATCGTCATCCTCCTCATCCTCCTCCTCCTCGCTGCCGTTCTCAGCCTGTGGTGCTGCTGTCTTCCGCGGCTGAGTCTCCTTCACCTCTATGTGAACTTTCTTCAGCTCTGCAGACAGACAGGAAAATAAAGAGAGACAGGCAGACAGATAGACATGGAGCATTTAGAAGCTGTGCTGTGTAGTTCGGATCTGTTCAGATTAAACCATAGAGATTCTGAATGTCGGCAGGCGGTTCAGTTGAAACGACAGGTACAGTAGGCCTACATCTTCATCAGCATCTGACCACGTCCCATCTGATTGCTCGTCTTCTTTGCTGTTGCTGTCGATGTCAATCTCTGTTGTCCGTTCTCCAAAGAAATCCGTAGCCAAAGATCATTTACACCTCACAAACTTTAAGGCTGATTTTCTCAAAACTTGTTTTTTTGCTGAGACGATAGCTTTGGCTAAATGGAATTGAACAAATGACCCCTTGTTTTAAACCCTAAGGTCTGTGAACTATGAATATCCAATAAACCCTGGACTCATTTCGTGGTGGCCCGCCCCATTTGTCAAAATAATTCTTTCATCCTGACAAGCCTGGGAAAACCTTTCACCTTTGTCTTCATCACTGGCGATGGCCTCCCAGTCATCCACGTCTGCAGCCTCTGGCTTCGGTTCCTTTGCTGGGGAGAAGCAACAGCACAACGTCAATACAAATCTGTATTCATTACAAACAGCAACACAGCTTTAATTCACAGCTGTATTCATTACAAATCGATGGTTATGCATGTAACCACGGTTCTATGAGTTTCGGATGGTCAATAGAAACGAAATTGAACAGCAACACAACTTTAATTGACAGCTATGTTTATTAAAAACAGCAATACAACTTTAATTCATAGCTGTGTTCATGCTATGTTAAGTGCTAAAGCAATCTTTAAAGTAAAGAAATGACTATGAAATAGCATGAAAGATCAAACATCACCTAGGTTACGGACGCTAGGCTGGATAAAATTACCTGCTTCCAGTTTGGGCGTGTCCACCTCCATCTTCTCGACTGCGATAGGCTCTGCCGTTACTGGTGTAGGTGAAGTCACCTCAGAGGTTTCTGCAGTAACAATATTCAAACAATGAAGGGGAAGGTCATCTGGCTAATAGCTTTACAAAAAACTGGCCTATGATTGAGGGTGTGTGTGTGTGTGTGTGTGTGTGTGTGTTGTGTGTATAAGAGTGTTTGTGTGTTATCACCTTCAGGAGTCTGAGAAACGGGCTTCTTTTTTCTCTTGTCCCCATAGATGGGCTTCTTCTTTGGCAATGAGTCTTTGGATGGCACCTCAATACCTAAAGATACACAGTCAACAGTCAAAGCTCCTCTCCCATATAGCGTGGCCGTTAACGCTGTCAATTTGTATGCATTCAATACGTTCCAGTTCATAAGTTCGAACTCCATAAATCAGCAATATCCTTAACCCTGACTGGTAATATCCTTAACCCTGATTCATTCGGCAGACTCAACACGACACAGAAGAGGACCTCAGGCCATAAACATATGAGAATGCTAGACTGACAGGACAGGACAGGACCGCAGGTCATAAACATGAGAATGCTAGACTGGCAGGACAGGACTAGGGTTGCAAAGGGGCGGAATATTTCCGGTAAATTTCCGGAAACTTTCCGGAAACTTACCATGGGAAGTTAAGCTGGGGAATTTTGGAGATATTCAAAATTGGAAACTTTCATGGAATTAAAGGAAATTATGGGAATTAATGGGAATTTACAGGAATTAACTGGGAATTTTGGGTAATTCATACAAACTGTTTCATATACAAACATTAACATTTTGTTTCGTAATAAGCAATATGATTTGTATGTTCGTATTTTCGCTTAGCTTAGCATACAAAGCTAGCTAGCATGCTAGCGGGAATCCCGTTCTCTGCCTATGGTTTACTAGTGTGCTAAACTAGCAACACTGAACTGCCCAAGATACACCACTCAACACAAAAAAAAATTCCCACGCACATGAACGCACCATAGGTTTCCTTTATGTCTAGCCTATGCTGATTGCTGTGTGCATGTGATTGACTTATGTGCAGGGTAGAAATTCGACTGAAATTGCATTAAATCAGATTGTTTTAACTAATATTATGCTGCAAGATGGGGTTTTGTCCACTACATTTAAGTTCCCTGTTATAGACTAGCTTGCCATATTAGAAATTCCCTGTTTATTCCCATTAAATCCCGTTTATTCCTGTTAATTCCCATATATTCCCTTTAGTTCCCATGGAAAGTTTCCAACTTTGAAAATTCCCGGAATTTTGCAACCCCAGACAGGACCTTAGGCCACAAACATATGAGAATGCTAGACTGGCAGGACAGGACCTCAGGCCACAAACATATGAGAATGCTAGATCGGCAGGACAGGACAGGACCGCAGGGCATAAACATGAGAATGCTAGACTGGCAGGACAGGACCTCAGGCCACAAACATATGAGAATGCTAGATTGGCAGGACTGTGACATCACCCTTTCACTAACGATCTTTTTCAAACCAGGAAACTGTCCAACTTGGGGGGACATATGTGGGACAAGGAAGTATTTCCCCCATAGACTTCCGAAGTTCGCCTACAAAAAGGAACCAAATCTGCCATTTTTGCCCATATAAGGAGATCCGGGATGGCAAGAGCATTAGCTCTGAGGTAGCAAAAATTGTGGGAGTAAATCATTTTGTGTAAGCTCTAACGGGACGGCTGAAAACCACATGTTCATATCGCTGGTCTGCTTTAGCTTAACACTTTATAAATAATTATAATCTATGAGGTTTGCTGTGACATGTTTGGGATTCTGAGAAGCCGAAGCGCGGAGGTGGCCCTGAGACTCGTCCTGAGACATACGCTGCGCCTGCAACATGGCCTCGGCTCTCGCGCGTCCCTTAAGTGGCCCTAAGACTCACCCTGCGCTTGCAGCATCTTCAGTGTGGCCTCGGCTCGCGCGCGCGCCTCTTTCTGGGCTTTGGTCAGAAGCTTGCCCTCCTTCTTCAGCCTCTCCTTCCTCTCTTTATCCTTCTGCTTCTTCTTCTCCTTGCGTTCCTGCTCCAGCCTCTCCTGTGGTGATGATGATGATAATAATAATAATAATAATGATAATATAATAGATAGATAGATAGATAGATAGATAGATAGATAGAGAGATAGAGAGAGAGAGAGAGAGAGAGAGAGAGAGAGAGAGAGAGAGAGAGAGAGAGAGAGAGAGACTGTGTCAAAAACAGCTACAACATTACAACTGCACAAATGCATGTGTGTGATTGTAAGCATAGTGGTGTTCTGACAACATTTTAACCCTTTGCACTTTTTTCTGATAAAGAATGTCTTTGGCATAAAGATGCAATACAATATGCAGGGAAAGTCTGTGTGTGCGTGTGTGTCTACCAGGGTAGGAATTACACGGCGGCCAGGGCCATCGTTGCCCCTTGCGTTGGCCGTAATGCCCCTTTGAAAATCGGAGGTTTACAGGCCACTGTGGCCTTAGTGCCCCCTTCTTTCAATATTCTGCTTTGCGTCCGACTAATAGCAATTTTTATTTAGCCTTTGGCCTGTCAAAATAATCTTAGCATTGATAGCGCAAATTAATTTAGTCTTTTACGCAGTGGAGAAAATGACACACATGGCAAGAAAGTGGGTCCAAGAGTAGTCCTTCTCAGTTGAACTACTCGCAAAGTAGCCTAGGCTACTCATCACACAGACATCACATATATCACATCACATGAAAGAGCTTTTTCTTAGCTTTTAAACGATGTTAGCCACTAATTGCTGTGGTGAACGGTTCGCAAGAAAAGTAAATAATATGATTAAATGTAATCGTTTTATTCTGCATAATGATGGTTCTGCGCCAATCTCCCTACCCATTCATCTCAGTGGAATACTTCACGAACCCTTCGTTCAACACATGGCAAACCATATATCATAATAAACAGCAGACCTTACCGAATACAAAGGTGCAAAGCAGTCCTCTGTACAGTTATCCATTCCAGAGTAATCCGGTTTTGAATTTGCAGCAAATTTCGACATGCATGTCTTCAAATTTGGGCTTTAAGTTTCACAATGTGTTTAAATTGTTCTACATGATTTCATAACAGGCCAAATAGAAAATACATGTTAAATATAGCCTAGATATCTGTAAATATTAAAATCAGATGATAAAGTTCTATGTTATGGTTATGGTTATGGATTTAGCAGACGCCTTTGTCCAAAGCGTAATGTCATGTTTCATGTTTTTGTAATGTGTCATACAGTGATGCAGGTCTACTGCTGTGAATAGGCTAAATACAACTCTTATCATTTTTATAGCCTACTACTGTATAGTTAACTTTGGCCTTGGTGCCCTGACATGTGGCCTTTGTGCCCCCCACCAAATATGCCCAACTGAAGGCCAAGTGGCCTTGCCCCTAAAATGGTGAAATTCCAAGCCTGGTGTCTACAGTACATGTGTATGTGTATGTGTGTGTCTATATGTGTGAGTGTGCTTGTATGTGCGTGCGTGTGTGTATATATGTGTCTAGGCCTATATGTGCTATATGTGTGAGGGTGTGTATATGTGTGTATGTGTGTGTCTATATGTGTGAGTGTGCTTGTATGTGTGTGCGTGTGTGTATATATATATATATATATATATATATGTGTCTAGGCCTATATGTGCTATATGTGTGAGGGTGTGTATATGTGTGTATGTGTATGTGTGTGTGTGTGTGTGTGTGTCTATATGTGTGAGTGTGCTTGTATGTGCGTGCGTGTGTGTATATATGTGTCTAGGCCTATATGTGCTATATGTGTGTGTGTATGTGTGTGTATGTGTGTGTGCGCGTGTGTGTTTCCTGCTGACCTGCTCCTGTCTCTGGGCCTCCAGCTCCTCCATCCTCTTGATGCGCTCCTCTTCCTCGCGCTTGATGCGCTCCTCCTCCTCCTTCATGCGGGCCAGCGCCTCCTGCATGGCCTTTACCGTGGCCTTGCTGGGACCCTTCTTCTTCTCCTCCTTCTCCTTCTCTCCCTTCTTCTTCTTCTTCTTTTTTTTGTCTCCCTCGGCCTCCTCTGGGACAGGACACACACAAACACACACACACACACAGTTACTCAAGAAGCCCGGCCGGTACGACTAAGCATCATGTGTACCTATGGACCAGAGAAACTAGACAGAGCTGACAGCTAGTTAAGTGCTGAAGACTGGCAGACTGGGCTTTCTTGCTCTGAGAGGTGTGTGTGTGTGTGTCCATGTAAGAAAGTGCTTCAGTGCACATAGTCATTTTATCAGCCCTTTTCCTCTTACTACTTACTCACATTTAGCAAACAGTCTCTCTGCATTTATGCTCGAGTTTGTATGACTATCATAAGTACTCCGTTCTCTAAATAACCTCTTAATACGCACTGGGGGTGGGTAGCGTAGTGGTGAAAAGGCTGGGCTGAGCTGGGCTGGGTTGGGCTAGCATGCAGTAACTTGTGGGTTCACTTCCCAACAGCCACCATTGTGCCCTTGAACAAGCCACTTAACCCGGAGTTGCTCTGGGGAGACTGGCCCTTGTAATAATTGACATAAGTCGCTTGGATGTGTATGTGAATGACTATCATACGTATTGCCCTCGCTACGTAACCTCTGACTACCAGGGTTGTGCACAATTCAAATTGCAATTCTGCTTCCTGTTTGCTACCTCAATTGAAATGCAAGAATTGAATTGGAATTTAAGAGCCAGTTTCAATTCAATTCTGGATTTTTGCACAAGCCTGCTGACTACACACTGTACGAGTCTGGCCGCTCACCCTCTCCCATGGCATCCGCCGCGTCCTTCTCCTCAGACAAGGCCTTCTCCAGCAACTTGGCTTCGGACGGCGTCTCGCCCTTCTTGACCTCTCCAGCGTCTGGGTCGGCCTTCTTGGCGGCGGCCTCGTCCTGTTTGGCCTTCATCTTGGCCCGCTCCTCCTCCTTCTTCTTGCGGTCGCGCTCCTTTTTCTCCGCCTTCTTCTGCGCGGCCGTCTTCACCTTGAAGGTGCCGTCGTCCTCGTCCTCCTCGTCGCTGTCCGCAGCCTTCTTCCCCTTCTGTTTCTTCTGGGCCTTCTTCCTCACCTGAGGTCCTTCGTCCGAGTCTTCGCCGTCCTCGCCCTTGCTGCCGCCACCTCCTCCGCTTCCTCCTCCTCCTACTCCTCCTCCTGCTCCTCCTCCTCCTCCTCCTCCATCTTTTTGGGACTCTCCGTTGTCCTCGTCCTCCTCGGAGTCCGAGGCTGCTTTGCGGCCGCCTTTCTTGCCGCCTTTGGCTCTCTGCCGCGTCCGCGAGCCCTCGTCGTCCGAGTCGTCGTCGTCGTCAGCAGCAGCAGAAGCAGCAGAAGCAGCAGCAGCAGGAGCCGTTGTCGCCACCGCCTTCTGACCCCGGGGCCCGCCGTCCGCCCCCACGCCAGCCGCACCCGGAGCTTCCTCATCACCCTCCTCATCCTCGAGGCTGGCTCGCTTGCCCTTGCCTCCACGCGTCTTCTTCTTCTCTTTAGGGACCACAGGCTCGTCTTCCTCGAAGCTGTCAGATTTCTGCAAGAGCAATATTACAGTGTTATAACATAATATAATAGGATACCCACCAATACTTCATTTTAGTCATTAATTTTCTTTAATAAATTCTAAATACCATCTGTTCTACTACAGTTACTTCAGTATCAGTAATCAGAAAAGCAAAACTGTTTGATAAAATGAAAACAATATTCCTCAACACCCAATTAATTTCATTAACTGAACACACAGTCAATTTTGATCAAACATGCAAACCACATTTCAGTCCTAAAACTCTGGCCATTGGCCAGGTTTTGAAGCCTATCTGTGAAATGCACTAGAAAAGCTCTTTCTATTTCTCACCTTTACTGCGTCTTTGTTGGCTTTTCCTCCCTGCGTTTCCAAACACAGCTCCTCGAGCTCTTTCTGAATGTCATCCTCACTGCAGGGAAACGCAAACACAGTGTGAACATCACCGACAAAAAGGTAGCAGGGTTTTTTACGTTAACTTTATTGGCTCAGAGCACTGGTGCTCCTTACAGAAGTTGATAGTTTTGTAGCACAAAATCTCTAGCATCAGTATTTAGTTACAAACAGATCATTTGTAGGCTACACTCTAGAAAATAAATAAATAAGGTGTCACCAGTGCCAAGCTGATAAATCCATAGCACAGACTGTTTTTTTGTAGCTTGCGCTACATGCAGGTAAGGAAGGAGGGTAGGAGTTAAGGGAGGGGAGGGGAGGGGAGGGGAGGGGAGGGAGGGCAGGTAGACTTACTCAAACTCTTCTTTCTGTTTGCCCTTCTTCTTTTTGCCTTTTCCTTTGCCCTGGTCTTTAGCTGCTCCCGCTCCCTCAATCTCAGCAGTCAGGGCATCAATGTCAATGTCATCTTTGGCACTGAAACACAAAAACACCACAGCAAACTTATATCAAAAGCTAAGTGCATCTCATCTGACATCAGACATGTGCTGCAGAACAATCAAAGTAATAATAATCAATCAAAGTTAATAATAATCAATCAAAGATAATAACGACTATGACAGCCAATAATCACCAATTTGCGATGCTAATAAAACACTGGCTTGTGGCTGATGAGGCGAGCACAAGAAACTGCTCTCATGCTGTACAATAAACTTGTGCAACCACTTGGCAGAGAGGACTGGCTCAAGCCACAGCCTCAGATATGTGTGAAACACACACCTGGCACACAATCACATGTGGCCGTACACCTGCAATCTGAACACTTGATATAATCTCTCACGGCGCCACTCACTCTCCACAATGCACCACACATCACCACTGGCCAACTTACACAGAGCTGCCTGGACTGCAGCCCTCACACATATAAACAAACACCCACACAAACAAAGTGAAGACACAGGTCATCCCCGGAGACGTGAGGCGTCGTTCTTACCAAGGGCAGGTCATCAGCTCTGGAGAAAATGAAGGGGTAAGGAGCCTGCTGGCTTATATAGAGGGGTGTGTGCAGCTCCTTGCAGGCCTGTTGCATCAGCAGGAAAGCACCTCTCACACAAGGCCGCCTCCCATCACACTGGCTGATGTAAATCCAAAGCTCCAGCACCCCAGGCTGCCACATACCCAATAACCCCTGGCTAAGGGAACCGCTTTACAGGTCTAAAGGCCTGATGAGATCATACCCAATACAGGTCTAAACGCCTGATGAGAGTATGAACTAGGAGCCCAAAAGGAGAAGTCATATCCATTAGTCTTTGTGTTTACTTTGTTGCACACATACAGACACATTTAGCCCACTTCCACTACTCAGTCAAGTTCAATATCAGAGTTGGGATAGCTGTTAATCAATCTGCAGCATAACTTCTATTCACAGGTAATAAAAGTACCTTGAATGCACCTTGAATATGGACCTTTACATGTTTACATAATGGTTACAAACATTGTTCGCCAGGAAGAGTGCACGTACACAAATATTTTTAAGACATGAAAAAGGATGCCTAAGTCCAAATGTTAGCAAATTAAAACAGGCTACTGCATCTAGAAACAGTGTGTGCAGTTGCTTCCTTTTTTACAATCATTGTTCCACATCATCCATTACTTGGTGTAACAATGCATATAAAAACTATCTCTGAACAGAAGCCAATGTCATCAGTTCCCTGTTCCGTCAGGCACCCTGACCGTGCCGGCCCGTGAGCAGGACCCCAACTGCACAGCCTGCTGTGTGAACCAGCAGCAGCATCTTGGCCTTCCTGCTGACTCCTGGTGCTCTGCCAACATGTGGGTGAGAGCAGCAAGCCATTAGCACCCGTTAGGCTGAGCACTGGCAGCCAAGGCAAAGAGAACAGGCACTTTCCAGCTCAGGGCAGTGCAGTGGCCTAACACGCTCTAGTAACTAATCAACTTAACCAAGTCCAGCAAAGGCTCTGAGTACCCAGTTGTCTTAGCCTTTTATCTGTTTACTCTAGGCATTGGACTCAGACTAAATATAGCCCTGATAGGTTATGTTATTGACATGGGAAATGGGGAACAACTAAATCGGACATAGGACACAGCACACCTTGTCAAGTTATACTGTTGGGTTTAGCCACTTCCCAAAGTACAACTAACTATGAATAACAAAAAGTGCAGTGTGCAGCTATATTTTTTATTCATTTTTCTTTTTTTCTTATTCAAACAAAGTTCAACCACAACAACACTGGGTCTTGACACAGTACAGATCCATAATATTATATCCGAAGCCACATCAAGCGTTGGGGAGACACAGGGGAGGATCTGGACTTGGCTATGGGCCAAGGCACTGCTGATTCACAAGGAAATTGGCAATCAGTCCACAAACACACATCCGTCAACATGATGCTGGGTCACACATTCAACTGTTGAAGGGAGATACATTAGAATACTTACTACATTCCTGACAATAAAATGCTCACTCTGGTGGTACCATACCAAATGAAGCTATGTCGAGTAGCATCACAGATTAAGCCAGTACGGATTCATATAACTGTATTGGCTATTTGCAAACAATTAGATGGTAAGGTGAAGAGAGGTGACAATTCCAGAGGCCTGAGTCAACACAAATTAGCTACATTCAATAAATCAATGACAAGACCAACATTCACTCTAGGATTCAGCATTTTTCTACGAGAGCCATACATTTTATTCAGTGCAAGAACGGTGACTACAGTGTCATTTTCAGTAGAAAGCTATTCTTAAAAAATGTGTTCTTGTATCCTGCATTCAAAATATCCTTGGATCATGTTACCTTTTTTTAAAGGATAGTCTACCTAAAATCAGTCAGCCCCTACCGTTACCCGATGACCCCGATGACGTTGAGCCCATCTAAACAGACAAAGGTGCAAAAATGCCATCCTAGTGTTCGCAAAAACCAAACAATGCCAGTCAACATTGGCAGAACAATGAAAAAAGATGATGTTGCACACGAGCAGGATGAGTCGAGGTTTCCCTGCCCTACGCCAGTAAAGTGTCATTCCGACTAAGAAGATATGACTAGTGTCAGGGTTACGCTATCGCCGTACCTTAATGTTACCCACCTTCCATCGTTTTGTGGAATGGTTTAACATAGCCTGAAAGCTATTTCCTAGTGGGATGAAGACAGATCGCTAAGTTATCTGACAACCTGAATGTAGTGACACCATAAGGCTAACATCTAGCTAACTGACGTGCTCATCCATAAGGGCACTTCAGCAGGCTAGCTACAACAAGTTAACATTACGCTGCAATCATTGCTAGCTACGGTTAAACATTTAGCTCACAGTCTCCTTGTAGGTTTTGTAACGCGTTGTTATTTACAAATCGTGTAACACAATCATTCTTTTAATTATGAACAGGCTGGCATTTCACTAGCAGTGGCCAAAAGTCAATAAAGGTACCTGGGTTGCAGTAAGAATAAGGCCTAGCGGTAGCTTATCGAAGCGGCTACCGACCACCACATGAACTCATGGTTAGCTATGCTAGTTAATTAGCCGCATAGCTAGCCAGTGATACATTTAGCGAATGCCAATATCAACTTCATATAGATGGATAACATTAGCATCAATTATGTGTTTGTATCAGCGAGGATATGGTTGATAAACATAAAACACATATTGTACCTGTCCTCGCCTTTATTTTTCTGTTTCTTCCCCATTCTCTCTGTGCTTCAATATGCCTCCTCGTTGCAAACCGATAGCTTGGCTCACAGCAGCACATATGGTTGGTCGCAGAAAAATTGCGCAGGCGCTCTTTAAACAGGACATTTTCGCACGTAAACTTTGCGCGCTTGTTTGTGAATGACCCATTCCCGATTCAATGGGAAAGTAGAATGCAAGGCTCAAGTAAGTCCTTTTTCACATATTCTTATAATTCTCAACATAAGCTACCAGGGAACCTGTATATACTGTAAACCTTGCACCGAGATCCTCTAGTTGTGTTGTTGATAACATTTTAACCTCACTTTCACTCTGATTTAAGTTGCCTATGTTAAATTTAATTTAGCCTATTTACATGTATAGGCATATAGCCTACATTCATCGGAAGAATACTAAACCTAGGTATGGGAATCTGAAGAATAAGGACGAAGCTAGCATAAGGACAGTCCCCATAGGCCTACATTACAGACAGACAGACAGATGGAAGGAAGGACAACACAATGCATGACTGAATCCATCAGCCCACATGTATAGGGAAATGAACCATGGGTTTGCTTTTATACGTTTCATACGTTTATTTATATTCCATCACATGTTTTCAACGAATTTCTCACACAGGCTATACATTTTGGAAGACGATTCTGCACCCATGGGTGCTGTTCTCAAGAACGCTGTGATCAGCGCTGGCATTTCATTCGGACAGAACTTGCACCCCTTTACAAATGAGCTAAACTCTTCCAATAGATTTTTCGGCAACCACTCTGTGGTCATGCCTATTACACAGTTTTCTATGATACCATTCTTTATGTCCAGATTTAACATGACATTGGCTCTCGATGACTCACTTTGGATATCGAAACTAGTGCAAACACTAAACTTAGGGGTTTTCCCGTAAACCCACTCCCAAGTCTGAAGTTCTTGGGCCATGTTCTGAATACCTGGCCAACACTCCTCGTCACCTGGATGAACAGCGTAAACAACACTATCGTATCCAAATTCATCGTTGTATTGACACGCCAGAGCTGTCATAATGGTGTCAGAGTCCAAAGTAGAGTCTTCGTCAAAAAGGTTTTTCACAGGAGATGGAACACTTGGAGTTGCATTGCTTTTGATTCCCTGAGAAGAACTTTTAAGTACTGATGACAGCACAGATCGATCTGCAGAACACAGCAACGTACAGTGATGATAGGCAGAATTGCGACCCAGTTTGGCAGCAGTTCCGGAGATTTTGTACTGTCCATTGAGTAAAATGTCAAATCTCTCAGTTGACTGCACATCTAGCTCTGGTCGCAGCTTTTTTAAGGCGTTGGTCACTACAGAGAGATTTCTGTGTCTGTCGTATTTTTTCTTAGACGTAAAGAACGTCATGTTAATGTTGCCCAAATCGTGGAAAACCGTGCCACCCCCACTGCGTCTCCTTGCAAGTGGTATCCCAATATTTCTCATCATTTTGAGATTGCATTCCTGCCATGGGTTTTGGTGTCTGCCGATAACAACGGTCGGTGTGTTCCTCCAGATATAGAGTATGCTTCGCTTTTGAAGATCTATGTTATCGTGAATCCAATCCTCCAAAGCCAAATTTTCAAAAATATTTGTTGACACTGATTTGATGATGAAGCCTGCTTTACTGCCATCTTCAAAAACAGCTGGCACTGTGCTGTGAAATCGTAACGTGAACCAAGGCTGGCCTCCAGTCTTCAAGCACATGTGCCATAAAGTCCGCGTAATCATGATTTCCACAAATCCAAATCCCAAATTACTTAACTGTCCTAGAATAATTCATGTAGACAATACAGAAAATATTGCATTCAACTAATTGTTAGGCCAGCAAAAGAGTAACTATTAGAAGTCAAAGTCATTTTTTTAAATCAGGCTGTTCCTGTAACAGCCCTAGCACTTCCGGGTAGCGCATATAGCTATTTTACACTAAAATAAAAGTTCAAAGCCCAACTGGTCTAACCACAGAATTGTCATTATGTCACAGTTCATCATGTCAGTTTCCAACATGTAGTAATGTGGCCAGAGTAAAGGACAAAGAATGATGAATGTCTAAACACCAAGGATTTTGTGCCCCACAATTGTAGGTTTAAAAAAAAAAAAAAAAAACGTATTTTAGATTACCTTTGCCCTTTTCTTATCCTGTCGCTATAGCCTACATCCCAAACAATAGTTCTTGAATGAAGTGAAACTCCTAGCATAAATCATTTTGCTGTTTATATTACTATATTGTTTATGGTTCTAGGAGACCGCATCGTGACTTTTACTTTAACAATGCCATGTTTGACCCGGTAAGAAACGCCGATTGTTGGGTTTACATTTACCCACAATCCCTTTCTACTTCCTTTCTGCTATTCCCCGTTCGAGGTATGTTGTCAGAATCAACTTCATATGTTAAAATCCAGCTTCATCGTTAGTGAAATAATTTATTTTGAATGAATTAAAGTCACAAAATACAAAGGTTAATGTATAATCTCTCACAAGGTCTGATTATTGTGGTGTTGGAGTCCCTAATTCGTTTAGACAAGTTAAACTTTTGGCCAGGTCTGGTTCGTTTGTCCAACTCTCGCAAGATGGCTAGTTTGATTTATGGAAGCGTATTTGCAGATTTGTTTTTAGTATTCATTCAATATAAAGCATATTGTGGGTCGACTCGTATGTAGCTGGGGAAGTTTTTAAATGTATTATTCGGGCAATTACCTATTTGTGAACAATCTGGCCTATCTGGCAGCATTGGCCGTGATACATTTAGCTAACAGAAGCCTTGTTATGCTAGCCGCTCTAGCATGTTATGAAGAAAACGCACAATTCTGGTCAAGTATTAACTATGTAACTTAATGTCTCAATGAGAGTTTCTGCAGGGTGTTGGTGGAGTCAATACAGGCTTTTGCACTCCGAGGTAGTTAGCGAATATTCTTAACCCCGCTGTAAGAGACATCCGTGTCTTGAGTTGCACGTTACCCCTTGAGGATGTAATGTTGGGTAAATTCCGAAGGACTGTAACGAGCTGATATTGACTGCTAGTCTTTTAATGTTATTAGATGGCTCCTACCAAGAAGGGTGAGAAGAAGAAGGGACGTTCAGCCATCAATGAGGTGGTGACCCGGGAATACACCATCAACGTCCACAAGCGCATCCATGGAATGTAAGTATAAGCATCGTTGAACAGTCTGACGGTGATGTTGTGAGTATTAACATGCTGGGTAATGCAGATTTTGCACCAGACTTACAACACATTCTATTTAATGAATTCAACACACCTAGTTGTGTGTGCTTGCTTGACTACCAGATCTATGTAGCCTTGCCCCTCTTTCCTGGTCATATGTCTAAATTCAACTTTGTTTCTGTAGCTCATTCAAGAGGAGGGCTCCTCGTGCCATCAAAGAGATCCGCAAGTTTGCTATGAAGGAGATGGGAACGCCTGACGTCCGCATTGACACCCGTCTCAACAAGGCTGTCTGGGCCAAAGGTGTGAGGTAAGGAACAAGTTGTCCGAGATGGTTGTGGGCAGATGTTGGATCAACCCTGCAGTGGTCTCCTTTTCCGTCACTAATATATATATATATCACATCTCATACATCATACTCAGTAATTCTGTATCTGTAATCTTCATGTGTAATGTGTAGCTCTGGCACTCTTCCACAGATGTGGTGTTTTGAAGTGTGTATGTGTGATCAGTGTCTCGAGATGATGGGTTTTTTGTCTTCGCTGCTTCTGCACTCCTCTAGGAACGTCCCCTACCGCATGCGCGTTCGCCTGTCTAGGAAGCGCAATGAGGACGAAGACTCTCCCAACAAACTGTACACATTGGTTACGTACGTTCCTGTTACCACGTACAAAGGTGAGTGTCTCCAGACCTTGATTATTGACACTGCTGTGCCGTCATTTGGAGATAAATGTAAGCAAAGCCAGTATCATGGATTTGACAGCAAGACTATATTGGTCTCTATGTGAAATGCATGCTGTCCAAAAGAATGAAGTGACATTCGTAGTGCCCTCTCTCTCTGGTTGTGACCTACATAGTGACCCCTCTCTGGTTGTGACATCCATAGTGCCCCTTCTGGGGTTGTGACCTACGTAGTGCCCCTTCTGGCTGTGTTCAAAAGCACCTTAAAGCACACCTATACACTGAGGCCTATGGCCTCTAGCTCCCCTCGCCCAACCCCTCCGTTTTTGTTAAGCGACCTTAGGTATCTTGAAAGGCGCTATAGAAAATTAAGTTATTCTTATTTGATTTTTACATGGTCACTGAAAATGAAGAGGACAATAGTGGGATTTCATCTTGCCCTCAGATGCTAGTGAGGTGTATGTGTTTTTTTAAGGGTTTTTTTTTTCCAGTGTGCAAACAGACGTGAGCTTCCTCCCCATATATGGAGGTCAATTAGTCCATGACCTCCCCGGCAATATTGATGTACTTGCTCAGTATTAGGGAAACAATTGGGATGGTGGTTTGATTATTGTTTTGTCCCGCTGATGCTTATGTTCTTGGTCTTCTCTTCACAGGTCTGCAGACAGTCAATGTCGACGAGAACTAAATGTTGTCGTTAAATAAATTTATAAAAATTACCTTACTTGTGGTGTGCTTTTTCTGTCCTAATGCCCAATTCAACATATGGGCATTTGTGGACATTTTGTGCGGTAACCAGGTATGCCATGCTGTTGGAGGTGCAAACAAACACTGCATCGCCATTTAGATAACATAGTAAGGAGTTGGCTCAAGGGTTATAAAAGTATTTTGTTGTTTTTAGTTGTATGATGATGGCACAGTTTTTATAGCTATCTGTGAGTGTTCGCTTCTGGTTCCTTATCTATCATTTTAGTAACTATAACAAGTAGAGATGCACCTATTGCAATTTTGGGCCGATTGCGATTTTTCATAGAGTTTGACCTGCCGTTACCTCTTAGCTGATTCTAATTTTCATTTCTTTTAACCACTTTACAGCACACACTACTGTAATGTATACAGTATTGAATTGTCTACTGTATTTTTAATCACAATACTTATGGGTCATACTGTAATTAAGTACAGTAGTAATACCAGTGCTGTAATGGTCATTTTGGGAAATTCATATTCTGCTTTTATCTACAGCCAGGATAAATTTGGCTAGGCCTAGGTATGGTTTAAGCTACATAAACTTATGACTTGTTATCAGTTTGAAAAACAAGTGCATTTATTCACTCCATTTAGAAATTCACGTGTGCTGCATCCATAGACCACCTGGTTGCAGTCAGCCTGATCCTCCACCAGTAGCAGAGTGAAGCAGCACCTAACAGAAAAAAATATAGTGTTAGATAACAATGTTCAACTAAAACTGAAGTCTACTTACAAGTGAAACTTTATAATAATCATAGAATATGCATGTATGTTTTCTGAGTTTACTGTTAAAATGACAGGCTGAAGATGGTGTTCGCATAACTCAGTTTTGCAAGGTAACTTCTTTAACGTTAGCTGGGTGAGCTCATTGATGCCGTGTTTGCTTGCAGCAACAGCCATTTGCGCTGTTCGTCTGAACAACGGTTAATGATAGTCAGATGTGACAAAGTTAACTTTTATCAATATTGCCAAAGTTAACCTTTTAAACTCAAAAAACCATACATGATTACGAGGAGTTACATAAATGTTAGCTGGACTGGTAAACCTCCATGTTAATGTTAACTTTGTAGGGCCTACATTAACCAGCAGCACATCTTCAGCCTAACATTGTGACGGTAATGATACTAGGCCTACTAGCAAATATTTTGTAAATCATGAATATAATAAACTGTAACTTGGGGACTGTTCGTAATTTATTTAAGGGGCCACCTGAGGAGTTTTGGGAGCGTTCGTCAAAAAAATACGTGACCCTCCCTCGCCAGCAAGAAATTTTTCTATGACCCAAAGTGATTGAGAAAAAAACGCATGACCCTCCCCAACAATTTATTGATGCCTTCTGTACTCGGTCAATGTGGGTGCATGCTACCACTCCTTCCTTGAAATGACTTGAAAAGGCTGTCGTTTGCCCAATTTCACAAATAATCACCGTCGCAAGGGGGTGCGAGGACCTTTTCACTTAGGCTACGTGCTTGAAATCATACAACCTGTCGGTGCATTTTAATAGTAGGCTATCGACAATACTACGGCAAATGTAAAAATACATTAAGCTAATCCTAATAATTATTTTAGCCACAAGCACTTCGCGATGGAGCATACAGTGTGTAAAAAATGTATTTGGGGCTTTCTGCTATATGAGAGCTATCACTGTACTATTATTCCAAGTCATTATCATGGGAAATATAATGTTCAGATATGCCTCACATTATTATAATGCCATTGTATAACAATCCTTATAGTAATAGGTATAGGCCTATTTTAACAGGGCCGTAGACACCATAGACATTGACACCCAATATTCGGACATAGAAAAAGAAAGAAAGAATAAAGCGCTATACTAGGCCTACAGGAAACCAACACGTATCTGAAATGTAATCAAACGTAAATAACGCACAAATTAGTGACCTATGGTTCCAGAGTAGCCTACACCCCTGAGTGGTTTGTCCTGGTGATTTTCCGTTTTTCGTTAGTGGCTTGCACTATCAAAAGCTTCCATTTACTGCACCCTACTGCGGTGAGGTAGGGCTGACAACAATATCGCAAAAGCTACCGGTACAATTTTCACAAAACTTCTTGGAAAGGTGTAGCACAGACTAAGGAAATCCCATTCATGTTTGGAGCCGTTCAGACTGAAAGGGAACATTTTCCATATTGTAGCCTATTCTCGCAATGATAACGAAAGTGAAACCTTTTATTTTAAATTATGAATTTGTGCAAGCCTGTGTCATTTCTTTCACGTCTTTCAACATAAATAATGCATTCATATGCTAGTAGTAATGCCAGAAATGACCGTAGGCCTCTTAGAAATGATTGTTGCATCTTGCATATTATTTAGATGCGCACTCAATCGCGCATCCATGCAGGCAAAACGTGATCAAATGTGGCGATGTTTAAAATACGTGTTAATGTGAATCGCGGACAATAACCAAAGAAAGGAATTTGCACCTCCATTCACCAATTAAAGGCTGTAGTAGGCCTAGTGTTTCTACATGTTGGCACAAAACGTCATTTCTGTCAGATGCCAGTCTATAATGCATACAGGGGTAACATGAGGTGAGTCAGACAGAAGAAGGGCCTAGTAGCCTATTCATGAATCCTGTCCTTCATTAGCCGCCAGCATAATAAAATCTAAATTAAAAGACAAAATCTTATTAGGCTCCAAACCTATGAATCTGAGCCTTAGTTTAAAAAAATCTTCAGGTGTAAGTAATAAGTCAAAGAACCACATTCTGTGTAATATAGAGGTTATCATAAGATACTCTAGTTTGTAATTTCTTTTAAAGTATACATTTTGAACACAAATGGAGTCACGGGTCCAGGGATGGACCAGTGAAGTTGCTTCTTCTCCACCCTTCTCTTTTCACAAAACTCACCAGAGGGGGGGGGGGTGCGCATCTGTGCCCAGGGGTTCATAATCCATCCATGCCATGGCATGCCTATGTCTGTCAAAAGTTTGGAATAACCTAACGACTTGTTTGTGATTTATAATAATATTTTTGCATGGTAGGAAATGTATTGATATTCTGTTTGGGGGTCCCTCAGACCCCACCACAGATTTGGTCCCCCCCAATGTTGACATCATGACTACGGCCTTGTATTTTAAACTTTTCAAATGTATTTATTTGTTGCTTTTATTTTTCCTTCCAACTTGCTGAGCCCCCCCTGGCACCCCCTCGCGGCCCCCCAGGGGGCCCTGGTCCCCACTTTGAAAACCACTGTCATAGGCTACATCACGAAACCAAACTAGTCTAACAAAGCACTTTAACGGGGAATTTATTGGGCATGAATAATTATGCTGAACGCTTTTTGTCAATGAGCAGAAACACAATCGATAGATAGATAGATAGATACTTTATTGATCCCCAGGGGAAATTCAAGGTCTCAGTAGCATACAGACAACACACACACATTCACTAACAGCAGAAAAAGTAATTAAAAGTATATAATATAAAAACACAACTAAGCAATAAGGACAGTAGAAGATAAAGAATAGTGTAGCGCCGAGGCTATTTACTCCCGTGTTGGACTTTCCCCTGTGTTCCCGTCTCTGTTTTCCCGGCGTGTGCGCGCGAGAGTGTCTTGTGTCTCTCCCTTCTGTGTCATAGAACGTGTCAATAAGTTCTGATGTGTCCATAGCAACAAGTTCATGTGTTGAATTTGTTATTACCCAGTGTGCTTTGTTGAATGGTCTCAATGTTTTATTGTTTTATTTCATGTGAATACTTACTAGAGGAGTAACTTTTCAAGTAGGCTAATGCAGTTGCAGGAAGTGTGCATTTAGTTTCTATGCTTATTGTAGTCTAGGCAAAGTAAGGTCTGACCCAAAACTAATTGCAACAGAATTTATTTTTCCATTTTTATATTTCAATTGGTGATCTAAACACCATAGTAAAAGTCCATGAAAATACTGTGTGACTGTCCAGGTTTACATGATGACACAGCAAAGCCAGCAAGTCTGTGTCTTCTCCGACAACGACAGTTTTTTTCAGTTATAGCCTCCTGTACTGTTGTCTGCACAATCAGCAGGTCAGCGTCTCCATCACTATGGAAGACTCTGAAACTCTCGTCTTGAAACTTTCTTACCATGACATTTAACATCCGTTGTTTATTTGCCTTGTTTGACAGGAAATTCTCTTTTTGGGAGTTACAGACCATATCTTCTGTGAAGGTAATTGTTGGCTCCATATATCCTTTTCTGCGACGCTGATGTGTGCTGTCCTTGGTAGATGGTCCACTGTCATATCCATCAAATACAATCACAATTGATTGGCCGTATTTCTTCCTTACGTGGTTGATGTATAAATCTGCAATGGCACCATAGGTAAGCCCACGCGGCCAAGGTAACTTTTGCAAGAGAGAGCCTCCATCAAGTACAAAATGGACATTACATGAGGGGTCATGTTCATCAGGCGTATGTAGAGCTAATACAGCATCTGTGAGTGCTGGTTTGTTAGCCTTCCTCATCATCCCCATGTTATCAAACAACGCAGCAGGATGTCCACATAATTCATACCGGAAGATTTCATTAGGATTCTCCATGTGTTCTGATGCAGCAATGTAGCGCTGGAACAAAAGCTCAGGAGCAACCTGCACAAATTCACCATCAGCTTTGATGGCATGTTAGGCTGCTAGTGTCACTGCTCTATCATTTTTCCTAAAAGTATACTCTGCAACATTCTTTCCCTCCATTTTATGTAAGATATGCAGACCAACATCTTTGGCCTTATCTACATTAGCAGAGCTGTCAGCTGTGACTCCACTAGTGATGTTGTGGAGGGAAGGGTCTGATGATAATTGTAGAATTCTGGGGTATTCTTACTGTATTCTGATGTGTTCATATGTTACATCTGTGTGTAGTATACAACAGGGAGAAGTCCATATTATTGTACATAACTATGCCTTAGGCCTGTGTACCAGCAGGAAGGTCATACAGGCCGATGTTTAGGAACATCCGAGGAACATCGGTGATAACATGGACCAAGGGAGACAGCATGTCTGCCTATTCGGGCTAGTATCTCCATCTGGCCAGGGCCAGGTTTTGTACACTGGTTGGCACGATTGACGTTTCTGTGTTTTAGTATAACAGGCTTTGTCTTAGGTTTTGACTGGGAGACGGATCGAGGAAGCAACCCAAGGAGCATCTTCTGTCGGAAGGCTCAGCAGCCGCTTCTAATAACAACCACAACTGTTAGACTCTGCACAGTTTTACTGTTTGAGACTTAGCCTGTGTTCTGTTATTCATTGTTGTACCATCTACAATAAATCATCATCTAATCGCCGATCCTGATCCCGCCGTCAAGCTTTATTGACCATCTTCAATACAGACATTAGAACTAAAACACAACGCAACAACCAGAGAATCCAACATTTGGTGCCGTGACCCTTCTCGCAAAAGGAGAAGAAAGACGACAACATTTGGTTATCGTGACCCGACCGCAACAGGAGAGGCAAGACGAGAACATCCAACGGGTTCAAAGAGACTTCGGGGGCAGATTTTGGATTTTGAACATCTGTAAGAAGAGTCCATCTTGGCACCCTGATTGACGTGACTGAATCCCAGCTGGAAGCCTGCCAAGAGGGGAAACACTGCTGCACTGCGCACCCTGCATGCAGTGAAGACATTCTGACCAGGTGAAAGCAAAAAATCTTTACTCCTTTATGCGGGAAAAAGAACCAAAGTAAAGCTAATTTATTAGATAAATTAGAAATTAAAAGCTGCACATTAATGAGAGTATTGAAGTTTGTGTCATTAAGTGTTTTGACAAGTAACGTACCTATATCAATGATTGATGAGCTCTAGATGTCATTTGATATAAGAAGTTTTCTGTGAAAAAGTAAAAGGTCAAAGTGTACACATATTTTGGGTAATTGGATAGATTCGTGAACGAATTAAAAGAAGTAATCGATTAACTACGGACAAGCTTGGGGGATTAAATCTTTTCTTTTTCTGTACTGCCATTACATGTTAAGCTGTGTGAGTTTTATGAGATAAATGCTGTGCATGTGCCAATGAGAAAACAGGAGTCATTATTTTGCTGAGTGAACTGTGTGGTTGTTTCTCAACGGTCTTTGTTTAGTTTAATGGCCTAGGACTAAACTTAGTGCTACAGTGATACGGAAAGGAGACGAAATCACCAGAGTGGGGTGTTTTGGTTGTGCAGTATTTGAAAAGTGGGATAGGGTTTCCACCTATGTTTTTTTGTTGACTTGGTCAACTGGGAATTTAACGAAAGATCGTTAAAAGTGTGAGTGAGACATTAATTTGTATCATTGTCCAGCCGTTTTGGGAGAAAAGAAACAGTCTGAGTTAAGTGGAACTGACACTGGTGAAATTTATTGTTGTGGCATCATGCTGTGAGTAAAATAACTTACCATGTGTCAGGTTATGGAGCGAGAGAGATAGAGAGAGAGTGTTTCCTTTTCCCTGGCGTGAGCGTGTGTGTGTGGGTGTGAGTGGAAAAAAAAAAAATAAGAGATAGACAACTTGTGAACAATTGAGAGGCGAACAAATTACTAACCAAATTTTCAAAGTGCAAAGTTGTCACTATATCACTACCACATCACGGGAAAATATAAAAAATATATTTAAAAGGATCACGTCACTGCACGAAACACATAGTACAATTTAATATTTGATATTAGCACAATCCAGATATGGTTCTTGGTAGGAAAACTAAGTTACAGGCCTTAGCTGAGATACAAGACTATGTGTCAGATTGGATGGCAGTGAAATTACAATTGGGCAAATTTGAGAAAAAATTACAAAGAAAAATAGAGAAGTTGGAATTAGAGATCCGAGACAGGATTTGCAGACATGAGACTGAGAGACGTGATTTGGAGGAACAACTCATGGAAGCGGATGTGTTGCCAGAACAGAGTGGAATGAGGCGAAGAGGAGTAGTCTCAGAGGCCCACTCAACGGGGAGGAGCCAACTCCTCCCATACACACCAGCACCTAGTGGGGGCGGGGGTCGCAACAGGCAACCAAGCACCTGCCTCAATCCGACTCTGCCTGACTTGGACTCAACAGCGCCATATGCCATGGTGGAGACATCTAGAAGTGCAGTGGACATTGATAAAGACAGCTTCATTGGACAGAATGCTGCTGTTATGGGGACCCCACATGGGCCAAGAAACAGCACCCCACCTGACGAACAGCCAGCAGGTGACACAAAACAAATCATTCTGGCCCCATCAACAGCCACTGCTTTCTACAATCCACAAAGACAAGGAACAACGTCTGCAACCAACCATCATCAAACTGCTCCACTCCAGTATGGCTATCCACAGCCACTAGCCATAGCTTCAGTACCTCCTCCTCCCCCATTGTTGTTACCAATGCCACTGGCTACAAGCCCTTACCCACCTCACCCACCTGTCAACTCTTTCCCTACCCCACCACCACCACCACCCCCACCCGTCAACTCTTTACCTCACCCACCCCCACCCCCACCTCCCTCACCCCCACCTGCACCAGGGAATGATGGGGCATCTACATCCATTGCTGCCCAGGGAGTGACTGCTCCGGTAACAAGGCCAAAGACAAAGAAAATCAGGCCAGCGATGGAGGACTGGGATGCCTGGGATGAGTCAGCTGACGAGGCACTCATATGCCCTGTGCGCACAGTAGCCACCACCGACGGCGTGTCTGTGCTTTACCAACCAGCTAAAACTGACAACACCCTCTATGCTACTGCCTTGCTTGAAGAACACATCAAAATTGAATTCTTGATTGATACTGGTGCTGAACTTAAAGTCTTTTCATCCGACCTATTGAAGAAACAAAAAATACCTCTGTCAGGCATCATCAATACAGCTGGTGGACCAACTGGAGAAAAATTCAGTCTGAAGCAGACAGCCCCAGTCACCATAGCCATTGGAGAAGGAGATGGAGAAGTCTTGTGGAACCTGAGAAGGCTAAAAAGAGAGGATCTCCTGGAACATCCTGCATGGGCTAAGGGAAGGAATGACTGTGGACTGTTGGAAATGGAACCTGTCAGACTGACTGGAAAACCACCTCCATGTGTGAAACAATGTCCCATCAAGAATGGACAGATTGTGGCAGAATTGTTGGATGCAATGCAGCTGCCAAAGGAACTGGCAGTGATCAAAGTAAAGGCACATACAAGGCAAGACACCATTGAAGCAAGAGGCAATGCAATGGCGGATGCGGTGTCAAGAACAGCCGCAAGAAAGAGAGGGAGGGGATAACGAAACGACTAACGAGAATGGACACGGAAATGGAAACACGGACGGATCTAACGGTAACAGGAACATTTTTGAAAATGACAACGAGAAATGCATGATGAGAGTGACAAAGAAGGTCAACGAAACATCTGAAGAGGGAAAACGGGAAAGTTTGGGGAATGTGTTGTGTTAACCACTTAACTAACCCTATCTAAAAAACAAAAAAGATTAGACCTACTTCAACAGTAGCCTATAATTAGTCTACACAATAGGCCTACTGAACCACCTTGCTTATTGTCTTTGCACTTTGCTTATTGTGTGGATTCATACTGTATGATTTAAACTGGCATATCTTACATAGACAGTGTTGCAGAACTGTTTTTTTTACATACAAGTTGGTTCAATATTGGAAACAACTCATCTATATTATATTTTACCACGTCTGCTCGCGGACTACTTGGGATAGCTTGCGGACCACCAGTGATCCCCAGACCACACTTTGAGAAACACTGGTCTACGAAGATGACAGTGGTCCAGTCAAATCTTTTACTGTCTATGGTCAAATCCTAGCCGAGCTATAACTGTAGCTCGACTTACCTGTGCATGTAAACATACTGACTGACAAAAAATCAGAATGAGTAATTATAACAGATGAGTAGCCCTGTGGACACACAATATTGTTGGAAAATTGAGATGTGTGAAACACTATTTGACTCAAATGGTAATCAGAAATAATTTGTTATAAAAAAAAAAGACTAAAATGTGTTGACTAAAACTGACTAAGACTAAGATACCTTTAGTTTTCTTTTGACTAAAACTAGACTAAAATGACGAGACTTTTAGTCAACTAAAACTTAACTAACAAAAATGATATTTGAATGACTAAATATGACAAAGACTAAAAAGGACATTTCGTCACAAGACTAAGACTAAATTAAAAATAGGTGACAAAATTAACACTATAAAACTTTCGGACAAACACTTTTTAAACGAACAAAACACCGTTCGGTTGGGACAGAGAGAGGTCGCTGCGTGTGCACGCGCCGCCATCTTGTATGTTTACAATATGATACAATCAAACGATAGCCTATACCCATATCAAAATCGCTGGACAATCATATGGTGTAAGGAGGCCTTTGGGCTATTGCAATTTGCATACCTAGCGTAAAACCTTATCCTCAACGGATCCTGCAAACCACGCTCCTCCCTATACAGTACACACAAGCACAAGTTTAAACTTCATGTAAATGTTATCAATGTTATTTATCACTCTGCCACAATGCTGCTGCTACTACTACTCTGTCAGAAGGTTACGCTAGGACTATGTAAATATACAACACAACTACCTCTATCTTTTTGATATATGTTCTATATTTCAGTCTCGCACTTTAATGTCTGTATGTGGTATGTTACGTAGTGGACAGTCAGGGAAACTACACACTGATATGAGAAGGCCGTGGAAGCGTAAGCTGATTAGTGGGCGTGGACGCACCAAGGTTTGAAAATGGGAAACAGGTGACTGATTGAGGGATGCACGTTTTCCCATGATGTGAGTTTCTGTGTCTGCAACGCAGCATGCCCATGACCTCTCAGACCTTTTAGGATTTTAGTTTGGACATTCTCCTTTTGTGGACTACCGTCGTCGTAAGACAAAACTTTGACTTGAAGGACTTGGAGCTTGGGCTGGCCACTCGCTGGGAGTAAGGATTGGGTTATCCCTGTGCGTTCTTTGGCGGATGGTAAGCTACGCTCCTGGCCTTCTCATTAGTCGCAACCACAGTTCATCCATACTGACCTAGTTTTCAACTTCACGTTCACACATACACACTGCAGGGCAAGTTTAACGTTACAACCCAGGTCCTAGCTAGCATGTAGTTATTTTAGAATCCCTAGACAACGTAGCAGGTAAGTGAGCTAGCTAGGAAAGTAAGAAACGAAATTTCAATTCTTTGTATGACCAGTGCATGTAAAGAAATTGACAATAAAGCCGACTTGAGATTCCTGCATCTGCTTTTTTAACTCCTCCACTTCACGGGCTAAATCCTAGTTTAGCCTATCGCACAACATAAATCTAACGACGATGGCTTAGTGTGGGATGTTATCTTAAATTCATCCCGACGAATGTTTGCCACCCACTTTCGTCTGCAAAATCCTTTTACAGTCTATGGCAAAATCCCATAACCATAACAACTTTTGCCGCAGATCGGGCTGGGTTGGTAAACTATGGAAACTTACGCTGTTAAATTTCGATGAAGCATTAGCCTACACAACGATACAGCAATGTTCAGAATACTTAAGCTGTTTAAGTAGGTGGATGGTCTTCTTTAATTTACGACACACACTCGTTTTGCTGTATGTAATTATTTAAAACGTTTCAATGAATAAATGAATGAATGGGATGGGAACTCCGGCTGTGACCATAACTATGTAAACAAAATGTACCGGAAGCGTCCAGGCAGCACTATTTCAAAACGGAAATACGTAACAAAGCCGAGTGCAAGTAGCGAATTGGCACTGTCTGGTTACTTCCGGTTTCTGGTTGGTAGTAGCCTTCTAGCTGAGGCTAGAAGGCTACTACCAGAGCCCGTCTACGGAGAGCCTTGGCACTTCCTATTAAGCCTCATTGTATCGACATTGGTTGCAGTTCCATTAGAATTCCACTTGAGGGCGCTCGCATGCGAGTGCAGAATGCATTGAGGTCTATGGAGCTTTGTCCCTCAATATCCACTTTTCTCTGGATATAATTTTTTTAGTAGTAATTTGAATGTTGCATTTGCTAGGAGAGGCAAAGAAAATACACACTGTTGATTTTGAAGTCACGTAAGTCTTCTAAAAAGCCTTTCAAATATGTCAATGATGTCATTCATTAGCAGAATGCTAGCATGATATGGGCAACAACGACCCAACCTGTAAGAAATGAAAAGGACATAAGTACTCGTTCATTCAACTTTAGATTTAAAATCTATATTGAACTTGCATAAACTACAATAAAATCTACGATTCTTCCACGACAAGCCAGCACTCAACCTGCACTCGCCCGCGATCACCCCCAGTGGAATTCTAATGGAACTGCAACCAATGTCGATACAATGAGGCCTAATAGGAAGTGCCAAGGCTCTCCGTAGACGGGCTCTGGTAGTAGCCTTCTAGCCTCAGCTGGCCAATCACAGGGCGAGTAGGGCGGGACTCTTCCCCTACCACCCTACAAAAAAAAAATTTGCGGCCTGGCCACCTGGCACAAGATTCTAATTGCTGTGATGTCATAAAGGCCTAATAGTTTTTAACTAGAAATGCAATTCCAAGGAATTACCAGTGCATGAAAATGCAAAAGTTGTGATGTAAAATATCAAATAGATAATACAGAGATGGTTACTACAGTGATGCTAGGATAGATATGGTGGTTGCATAGCTTAATAAAAGTTGATAGTTTAAAAGTAGACCGTTTAAAAGTTAAATGTATAGTTTAAAAGTTGTTGATAGACAGCTAGTTTAATAGATAGATAGTTTACAAGTAGACTGTTTAAAAGTTGAATGTAGATAGTTTAAAAGTTGTTGATAGACAGCTATTTTAATAGATAGATAGTTTAATGATAGTTTAAAAGTAGACCGTTTAAAAGTTGGATGTAGATAGTTTAAAAGTTGTTGATAGACAGCTAGTTTAATAGATAGATAGTTTAATGATAGTTTAAAAGTAGACCGTTTAAAAGGTGAATGTAAATAGTTTAAAAGTTGTTGACAGACTGAAAGTTTAATGAATGTTGCTATTCAAATACTTTAATGGCTGTGTATAGGTAGATATTTGTTAAGTTTGTTTTAGAAAAAAACCCGCACTTCTACCTCCACCTAGAGCCTGTTATTTGTGTTACAAAAATCCTCAGCTCCCGGTTCCTCTGGTCTAATCAGAGCAGGGCTGTGTGAGATCTGACTGTCAATCATAGTCTGGTGCAGTCTGGTGTGCACTGACGAGCACAAACTCGATGAGAGGGTAAGGGTGTAAATATTCAAAATTTTGTTTTGTCCCCTCAATCTGTCAGACTTGCCAACTGCAGCATTAATGCAAGGATAATTGTCTCATTGGATATTCACACTAATAAATGAAACGAAACTTGAAGAAAAAAATACTGAGGACATGACCTCGGTGTCCTCAATGGTGGCTATGGCCATGGTCAGGGTCGGACTGGGAACAAAATTCGGCCCTGGCAATTTTCTCCTGGACCGGCCCACTACTGGACCGACGACCCCCCCCACCCCCCACACACACAAGCCCACCGATACCAAAATCCCCCCCTGATTCCCCCCATAAATAACAAACACACAGTATCATGCTGTAGCAACACTTCATAAACTGAACCCAATCATTTAGATTTGGACCTATAGGTTATTATATGATCAGTATCGTAATTTCTGTCAACTATGACGATCTCCATGCATGTTCAGTAGCCTATATTTTTCATTTAGTCAAGAAGTGACATGTGGTTTAATCAGTGTTGGGCAAGTTACTTCAAAATCGTAATATATTATGTATTACTTATTACTGTCATTTCAAAGTAATTCATTACATTATAATATTACTGTCTCTGAATTGTAAGGCATTACACTACTATTGTATTACTTTTAAGTTACTTTTACCAAAATATCTGGAAATATGGATTTGGAATTCTAAATGCAGTTTATTATGCTCAATGCAGCTCATTGCACTTCTAATGGAGGGTGATGTGGTACAACATAATGACTGAGCTAGGCTTAAGGCTAACAACAGTAGAATGCAATAGGTGCAGTGATGGCTCATGATGCAATACAAGGAACAATCATAGCCAGAATTTTGTTAAAAGAAGACAAAAGGTCAAAGTCTGGTCAATTGTGATAGAAATGCTGTAACTTTAGGCCTACTCATTAAAATCAACAGAGAGCCCACTACCTGTATATTGTAACCCAAAACTTAAAGACATGTCAAGATACACAGTGCAGCTACTGGCCATTTTTGTGCCCTAACTGGTGAAATACAGTATTAACCTAAGTATGTCATTATATGGCCAACTAGTAATCTGCCTGTTCCCAGGGATGGGTAGTATTTCTGAAACATGTAATATGTGTTTCAAATGCAAAATAGTAATTTTGTAATTTTAAAAATACTGCAAAATACTATATGTGAAAAACACAAAAAAAGTAGATACTACAGACAGGTGTAATGAATAATTGGTAATTAGGCAACAATGGTTTATGTTTATCGCAATCAGCTAATGTGAGAACAGCTGTGTTCAACAACACTTACAGCTTTTCAGTGACGGCTATTGCTGAAGCATCAGCTCTGGTCTGAAGCACTGGTGTGAAGTGGTACGCAAGTAAAGATGAGCTAGTTGACCTGTGCAAGTTCACATAAGGACACTGACAAAGGCAACTATGTCCCATTGTCTCCATGCCAATCTTTAACAGAAAAATGTCAGATATCTCAACCACAATGACATCAATAGATGGTAACGTGTTGAGTGTACCCAGATAGGTCAGTCACTTAGGCCTACCATATATCGTCACAGGTGACAAGCTAATCATCGCAAAGTGTTGTGCTAATGCTGGGAACAGGCAGGAATGGGCAAAAATACATCAGAATGTATTTCTAAATAAAATACCTAATACCCTCATTTTTAATGTATAAAATAAACTACAAAATACAGTAGGCCTAACCATATTACGTATGTATCAAAATAAAATACTGTATTTTTGTATTTAGAAAATACTCAAAATACTTTTTTCAAGGAAGTATGGAAGCACTGCAAAAAAAGCTTTTTTTTATCCCAAACATTTAGCCTATTAAAACTATATAGTAAAAAACAATACAATTTGGCCCCTGTCGTATACCATATGTTCATGTAGTGTGATCAAAATTAAGAATAATTCAAGAATTTACATTTACATTTAGTCATCTAGCTGATGCTTATCCAAATGACTGACAGAGCTTTCAATTAACCACATTATAATCAATAGGCCAAAATCATAATTGTGTATCTGTGCCAAAATTCTTAATTCAAGTCCAGTGCAGAACTGAATAAGAAAATCATACGGCTATGTATCTTGAAGTTCCAGTATGTGAGAGACTTGACGTGCCTTAATATCTCCAACCTCAAGTATGCAGCTTATAAGGAAACAAGGTGAACTTCTCCCCACTGTGGAATGCAGAAAAGGATGCTACAAGGAAGGGAATTCAAAGACACTCAACACCTTACCACTCTACCATCTGATGTCAGTGTGGTTGAGATATCTGATATTTTTCTGTTAAAGATTGGCATGGAGACAATGGGACATGGTTGCCTTTGTCAGTGTCCTTATGTGAACTTGCACAGGTCAACTTGCTCATCTTTACTTGCGTACCACTTCACACCAGTGCTTCAGACCAGGGCTGATGCTTCAGCAATAGCCGTCACTGAAAAGCTGTAAGTGTTGATGAACACAGCTGTTCTCACATTAGCTGATTGCGATAAACATAAACCATTGTTGCCTAATTACCAATTATTCATTACACCTGTGTGTAGTATCTACTTTTTTTGTTGTACAGATTGCCAGTCCGAGCCTGGCCATGGTAGATGGATGTGCGTACAATAGCATTCATTTCTGCAGGCGCCCCTGAGTCTGGCCAGAGATGCGGGTGGCATTCTCAGTTCCCGTCTTACCTGATGATATCGCTTTATCTTCACTTCGCTTTATCTCTGGTCAAAACGTGTGTCATTATCCTTGGACCAAGCCTCACAAAAGTTACCGGAAGGATTTTTGATTTTCAAAAGCGTTTGCCCGTCACAGCCAAACGAAATCGGCGGCGAAGCTCCGAAACAGGAAGTCGTCCATATCTCAGGAACACTGTCACATATCGATACCAAATTTTGTATATGAACTGGGGACTCCAATGTGAGGGTGCATAAGCTGAAAAAAAAAAAAGAAATATTCCAAAAGTTTCAATCATTTTGCAAACCACCCACAGGTATTTGGTAACTCTCACCATTCACCTTTGCATCATTCACCTTCTATCACAATGCCTTCCAAGTATGCTCAATGCCTCTGGGCAGCCACAATGTCTCCGGGCAACCTTGCCCACTCATGAAATCCTTGCACTGCCATGGGATAGTATGGACTTATGAACTGAAATAGCAAGGAGAACAGTAGCTATATATAGCTTACATAATAGAGTTGTTTTCACATTGACGGTATTCAAATTAAATTTTTCATTATTGTTAAATATCATGATGGGAGAGTATTATTAAAAATGTTACAAGTATGCAAATTCATATGTTTACGGGAAATTAGGTTTTACTGGGTTGTTTTGTTGTAAAGACATGCAAGGCATTCTGGGCCGTAATGAACAGTGGTCGGCAGCACTCCATAGGCTACGTATTAATATGAATAGGTGTTTCTGTAAACCTAGGGACAATAAACAGCTATCTCTGTTACAAAAACGTTGCTGTAACAAAAATGTTGCTGTAACGTTGTGAGATTTATGTTGCTTAGCGTAATGCCATGGTCATTTGATATGAGATGCTTGTACTCGTAACTTCGTCACTCGTAACTTTAGGACTCCTATTTTTTTTTACTAAGAGTAATTCAGGAAGCATTTTAGCCCTAAAAGTAGCGCCTGAGTCTGTGACAGCTTAAGCGAGGACTCCTAATAAGACCGATTCACAAACAATGTTTTGTGGTGGCATTTCACGTCGCGATGTTTTGAAATGCGTCTAACAATCACGAGGGAACAATTTTGCATTGTAGGCATAACTAAGGAATGCAGTAGCACCACCAACAACAACCAAAACTAGCCTACTCATTGTTTACATGTACATTAAATGTAACGTTTCATTGTGAATCAAATTAAAAGATTCTCCTCTTTGCAAACGTTGGCATAGGCATATGGTGACAGATTAATTTAATAATGTTGCTGCGTGAATCACGGTAAACGCGAATGAAGTGGCCACTTCTTAATAGGAGTCACTGTATGGAAGTAGGCTAAGTAAAATAGAGATGTTTAAAATAAGATAAAGTTAGGATATGCCCGCTTGACAACGGCAGAGATAACTGGCCTTTGGCCATAGCAACCATCCATTTAGAACGACTGGCCTTCATAGCAACCAAGGATCTTAGCTGTGATTCATGTAGCTACAGTATGCATACAATAATAATAATAATAATAATAATAATCTTTATTTATATAGCACTTTTCAAAACAAAGTTACAAAGTGCTGTACAATATCAACATAAATGAAAATGCAAAAAAGACATAATAATATAACAATCAAATAATAATAATAAAACTTGACACTGAAATAAAACTTGACACTGAAATAAAACTTACTGAAATAAAACTTGACACTGAAATAAAACTTAATAAACTTAACACAAAATGGAGTATATTACTTAAACAAAACTAAGGAAGGCTTGCTTGTAAAGATGAGTTTTAAGGAGGGATTTAAAAGAGCATACTGACTTGGCTGACCTGATTTCATCAGACAGGTCATTCCAGAGCCTAGGTGCCCTGACACTAAATGCTCTCTCCCCTTTAGTTTTGAGATTGACCTTAGGAATAGTTAGGAAACCACTACCAGATGATCTTAAAGTACGCACAGGTGTATAAGGTACTAGGAGGTCAGATATGTAGTTGGGAGACAGGCCATGTAGAGCTTTAAAAGTAATCAGAAGAATCTTAAAATCAATTCTAAAGCTTACTGGGAGCCAGTGCAGTGAGGCTAAAACAGGAGTAATGTGATTACAGTACTTTGTCTTAGTAAGAAGCCGGGCAGCTGAATTCTGAACAGTTTGAAGTCTCTTTATAGATTTTTGGTTCAGACAAGAAAAAATATTGCAGTAATCCAGGCGTGAAGAAATAAATGCATGTATAATGGTCTCAGTGTCTTTAAAAGTTAAGATGGAACTAATCTTGGAAATATTTCTGAGGTGATAGAAACAAGACTGTATGAGCTTTGTGATGTGACGTTCAAAGCTTAAATTACTGTCAAACCAGACACCAAGATTCTTTGCAACAGGTTTTACACAGTCTAAAAATTGAAAGGGACCTAAGGATGGTATCATTTGTTTCACTATGTGCTGGGATCCAATGATGAGGACTTATGTTTTGTCAGAATTCAACTGGAGGAAATGTTTTGACATCCAGTTTTTTATGTCACAAAGACATTCATTTAAGGAATTCAGCATACTAGGATCAGAGGAGCTAATGGGCAGGTACAGCTGTGTATCATCAGCATAGAAGTGGAAGGAGACACCGTGTTTCTGGATAATGTGCCCAAGAGGAAGCATGTATAAACAAAATAAGATTGGTCCTAAAACTGACCCTTGAGGCACCCCATACTTGACAGGAGAAAATGAAGATGTGTAACTGTTTGCAGAGACACAAAACTTCCTATTTGACAAGTAAGATGAAAACCATTGTAAGGCTGTACCAGAAATTCCCACCCAATGTTCCAGTCTATGCAGCAGTATGCTGTGATCAATAGTGTCAAAGGCTGTGCTAAGATCAAGAAGTACAAGGACAGAACACATGCCATCATCAGCTGTTCTTAAAAGGTCATTTGTAACTTTCAGCAGTGCTGTCTCAGTGCTATGATACTTTCGGAAACCAGATTGTAGCTTTTCAAAAAGATTATTATTTTCCAGTGCAGAGACAAGCTGCTTGGACACTAATCTTTCAAGAATCTTTGATACAAATGGTAACAATGTGATGCAAAGTATAGAAAGGTGATGAAATATACAGAGACAGGTCAAGAAATATAGTGCAATGTAGACAGTAGTATACAGTTGATTTACAGAAGGTGGTTTAGAGTAATATGAATTAAATATAAATATGTGCAGTGTATTAGCAGTTATCTCATACAATAAGTGGAATAATGTATGTAGTAGTAACATTATAATAGTGGAAATAATAATATAGATATATGCAGTGTATTAAGAGAATATAATAAAACAGAATAAATATGGATATTCAATATGACAAATATATAACAGATATGTACATAACATACAGCTATGTGCAGTGTGGAAACAGTGTCATTGTAGTGCAGAAACAACATTATAAGAGTAGTAAGAATAAGTTTATGTGCAGGATGAATAGTATAAAGATCAGTAGAATAACTATGTATAAATGTAATTACAGTAGGCCTATGTACATTTGTAAATAAATAGAAAACTATGGGTGAGAGGGATAAATTAATTTTATTTAATCGTAAAAGTAAATTGCATTCAATTAAATTGCAATTAAAAATCTTTCCAGTAGGCTTTAATGTCACGCAAAAAAGTACAACCAAAGCTGAGCTTGATCAACTAGAACGTCTAAAGAACCAGAACTTGAGTGTAGTTTTTTGCTGGGTCCCAGGCCATGTTGGTCTGAGGGGAAATGAGAAAGCGGACAGTGCTGCTAAGCAAGCCCTCAATGAAGAAGTCACAGAATGTCAAATCCCTGCCCCAGACCTTAAACCTATACTGAACTCTTACATCTCAGATAAGTGGCAATCTGAATGGGATTAATGTACCAACAACAAGCAAGGAATGTGAATTTTGGCACATTTTCATGATCCACTGGGTCGTTCTGGGCCACACAAAATATGGTGTTGCTAAAATTACTCCTATTGTGGCTATTAGAGACATGCGTTCATGAGTATCCAGCTACATTCAATGAGTTAAGTAAAATACATTCACACACAAAAAAAACCCCATCACTAATGTTGTGGACATTCCTTTATTCTGAGATACATCAATAGGGTCTCAAAACAATCCCAAACAGACATAAGGTCTTTATAGAGCAAATCCATATAGATTATTTGTCAAATAAACCAGTAAAACAGAATTAGGGGATGGAATATATAACATTCACACTCATAGCTCATATTTTTAAAATAAATCAGTGAAAAAGTATCCTGACAAACAAGCAGCATTTTAAAGGTCCAGTATGTAGGAAATAATGGAAAATAAACTGTAACCATTCCAAAAATGATCACCATATGTTGTCAGAGAGTAAGGCAACACGATGAATTGAAGTAATGTCTTATTTGACAACATTACTCTAACCTGTAAAACCCCGTAAAACCCATGAAAAAAAATGAGTTACGGGGCGGAATGTCTTAGAATTTTCGTTTATGTTTTGAACGATTAATTCTAGAATAGCGTATTAATAATGGGCTAGCGCCTCCTCCTATTTGGGTTGGCAAATTAGCAAAGGCCAACTGTCAACAGCTGTCAGTTGTAGTCATGAACGCCTACGACAGGCAGGCAAATTTCCAAAATTAAAACGATAAACAAATTAAATGGACATCGGAGGAGCTTCCTGAGATGGTGACGTCTTCGTCAAACGAAGAATATCAAGTGTGACGCAGAGCTGGCCATATTTCTCCACAACAGGTAGCCTAGGCTAAACTTCATCTGCATCGCTAACTTCAGCTAAATATGTTACGTTGGTTAGAGAGGTATTTTTTGTTTTCACTGTTTCCGTAATGTGTAGCTGGGTCATGGTTGGAGAAACGTTAAAGCAGCTGCAGGTCAACTAACGTTAGCTAAGTCTTCATTACATCTGGCAACCCAGAAGAGGCTCGCGTCTGGTAGTCTTGAGAATGTTCACCAGTGTTTTGATTTTGGCCTGCAGAACGTTCGGTAACAATCCTACAAATCGCACCTTTAATGCCTTATTCATATTTTATAATGTCAAATTTTTCTCTAGGTTACCTGATAGCCCAGTTTGAGAGGTGCAAGACGTAGTGATGTAGTACTCGAGTCCGGTCCCGGACTCGAGTCCGGTCTCGAGACCAATTTCTGCTTTCTCGGTCTCGTCTCGGACTCGTTCCTTCAAAGACTCGGTCTTGACTCGGTCTCGGACCACAGTGGGAGGAGAAGGACTTGTAATTTCAGACCGAGTCCTCGAGACCAACGCATTTTTTATATTCATATAAAAAAACAGACAACACATAACAACAACAATAATAAAATGCAATGTTGACCGGCATTATTTGAAAATGACATCCCATGGTGCAATGCAAAGATACTGCCGTCAGAGCCGTTTATTTATCTCTATGGCTCTGCTGCCGGTGAGTGTCTGTAGGTCAGCATAGTCCATATTAAGACGTTAAGACTGCTCCTCTAAACAATTCCCAATCTAGCTTAGTCTGTAGGCCTAACTGTTGATTATTAACTGGGGTGATATTAAATTATGAATATTAAAACTGACATTTTTTTATGGACTCCTAAAGGACTCGGTCTCGACTCGGACTTGCTTCCTCAAAGACTCGGTCTTGACTCAGACTCGACTGTATTTGAAAACCAACAGACTCGGTCTCGACCCTTCAAAGACTCGGTCTTGACTCGGACTCGGCATAGGCGGTCTCGTCCCCATCACAAGACGCGTGACATTATTTATTTTTAGCAGCCAATCACTGCTGTTGTTTTATTTCATTGATTTGATTTTAGTCATAGAAGCTAAATTCGAAGGCAGGCCACAGGTAAAATCCAACAAACCACATTCACCCCGCAAGGCAATAGTTGAATAGAGCTTTTGAGGTATTGCCACTGCTCCAACACTGAAAGGCACTGTTAGAATGCTTGGATCAAGCCAGGTTCAGCATAGCGTATGTCACTGTCTGCTCACGTTGGTGACCGGACCAGGGCAAGCACACTTTCGCAGTTCCTGCCGGAAATGCAGTCTAGTATAAGCCTGGTCTGCATTAGATTAATCTGTATAGGCATTAGAATGCGCTCGCTCTGTGCGTAAAGCCACTAAATTATGCATGTGCTTACTGCGCTACATTGAAAACTTAATTTAGTGTCTTTCCCTTTCAAAAGTGTTGACAGAAGTAGATTTCATGTTTGTGGGTTGAAGTGTGGACAGTAGTTATTATCATGAACAAACTGTCAAAAATAAGCCCCGCCCCCTGAAACGTCATAAACCACGCGATAACCACGCCCCCTTTTATGCAAATTAGCCATGTGGTTGTCACCACGTGTTGTTTGTTATTGTTTTGTGAGTCATGTGACAGTCATGTGACTGGTGTCAAACCCCTGGGCAGCCATATTGGATGTAAAGTCATGTGACAGTCATGTGTCTGGTGTCAAACAATGCCACGCCCCCTTGGCATCCATATTGGATGTAGTGTCATGTGACAGTCATGTGACTGATGTCAAACCCCTGGGCGGCCATATTGGCCCCCAAACCCACATGTGTGTTTTGTGGATAATGGGGGATCAGATAAACTTTGTAAGAGTTGTATATGTTTAGTGGTAAATGGGGGTACTCTCCTAGCAACTATATTAATGGCTGAGAGTAGTATGAAGTTTACTTTTATTTTTTGATAAGTCCTAGAGATGTTGAGAGATATGGATTAAAACATTTTTTTTTTTTTAAAAGTTTAAATTGGTTACCATTTCGCTAGGCGCTTTGGTTAAAAAGGTGTCAGCCAAATCCCATGTACTGTAATTTTTATAACTAGAATCATGGGGTCGTGTGTGTGTGACCAAATGGGTCTATGCCTGGAGGAGGTGTTGGGCCCGGGCATGTCACTGTGTGTGATGTTTGAAGCCCCTTTCATGTGTCTTATCATATAGTTGGCTAGCCGGAGTCATATTGTTTAACTGATTACAAACACAGTGGTTAATTATGTATGTATGTATTGGGGGTCTAAGAAGCCCCCACACTTTGTAGAGGCGGTGTTGTGCCCAGACATGTCTCTGAGTTTATTGTTTGAAGCCCCTTACATGTGGCTCATCAAACAACAGGCTAGCCGGAGACGTACTGCTTAACTGATTACAAACACAGTGGTTAATTATGTATGTATGTATTGGGGGTCTATGAACCCCCTCACTTTGTAGAGGAGGTGTTGGGTCAGGATATGTCTCTGAGTGTATTGTTTGAGACCCCTATCATATGACTTGATATAGGCTGGACTATTCCATGATGCTGTGTAGCGACTGTCCATAGCAGGCTGTACAATATCCTTCCAAGAGTCCCTAAACATCACCCAATCTGCATCACAAAATGAAATGTGCGCCATGTCGTCTGAAAACGCCAAATCCGGAGATGTCAAAGCGTATAGCTTCACACTGCGATCTTCCTTGTCAAAAACATAGCCTCCTATGCGCCCATCGTTCAACAACCATTGGTATTCCACGCCATCATTAGGTTTACTCAGAAAATTAACAAAAGTTTCAGGTCTCCTCCTTTGCAGTGCATAAGTCATTTCAGGATTCGATAGCTTAGCGCTAACAGGCGTGAGTGTAATCCGTCTCTTTGATTTTGCCGATTCAATCATGTCAGCCATGGTAAGTTCTGTTCAAAATCACTGCTAACAATGATAGCTATACATCACCCACAGCTTTTATAATCTCAATCCTAGAGACATGCTGGGGCAAAACACACCCACTACAAAAGGGTTTATAGATAACCAGGTGTCTGCATACAGACGTCACTACTCATAAACAGATCTTTTACAATGTTATCAGCACTAGTGTACGTAGGTAGTAGGCAGACCCCCCACATGAAAGGGGGCTCAAACAACACTCAGAGACATGCCCGGACAAAGCCGTGGCCTACTGGTTAGCACTTGTAACTTATAGCTAACACATTTTTTCAACCAGAACCTCTAACAACATGCTAAACAGGTTAACGGCTATGCTCCCAGAGGAAACTTTTGCTTCTCATTTGTATCCCTTCTGTTGCTAAGGAGGCAAAATGGTGATTCTCTTTTAAGGATCATTTAAGTATTACTTTTGTCACAATTATTTCTCCTAATTTTGAGAAATAAAACAAGCAAAATATGAGACACATAGCAATAAGACAAGTAGGAGTCACATAAGAGATATTAGTTTGAGAAGTACAGGAGATCTCTTATATGTTTGAGTGTAGTCTCATTTACAACTTGTTTCTCCTTAGGAGAAATAATAGAGCAAATGAGGAGACATTGCAATGAGAAATGTAGGAGTTACAATTGAGATATCAGTTTGAGGGTCAAAAAATAGGGCACTCCATAGCATTTCAAACTTTTATTTTATAAAACAAAGCAAAACAGTTGTACTTTAAAAATGGACTTTAAGCAATGGGAGCTTGCACAGTTGCACTTTAAAATGGACTTCAAGCAATGGAAGCATGTTAATGCCTTGATATGTTCTTTTTAAAAATTGTGTATTCTTATTTTTTATTTTTGTGTGTGTGTGTGAGTGTGTATGTGAGTATTATTTTTAAAAGCTGCACAAGCAAATTGCATTGTACGGACCAACTGCACAATGACAATTTAAGTCTATCTATAAATCATACAACATAGAGGAATGAACTAAAACAATAACATAAACAAACTGAACTTGTGCCAAAGCGTGCCATACTGTGTACAATGGTGGATGAAAGCGTGGGCTGGTCAATCTGCGTCTTTTATCCTGGTGGTGGAACCAACCAAAGGGAGGAGGGAGAGAAGAGCAGAAAATAGAACATTGTTAGTTTGTGAGCCACTCAAAAATACAAAGTAAGACATTTGTTTGACCGTCTGCTTTCATGTGGGAATTTTGATACAGCACAAAGATCAGACACACCTTATTAATCACTTAAACACAGAATGGGGGATGTGATAGCTACCACTCACATTTGCTATATGTTGCCCAATTGAAAAACAGATTGTATTGATATATTTGTCAAGCTTAAACAAGTTTGTTGAATTCCCTCACCTCATCTAGTGAGTAAACTGTATTGTCAGACTAGGATTAACCCCTATCCATCTTACCACTAGGCAAAACCTTGTTTTGGTTGGACTAAGCCTATTCAGTGTAAAAAAAAAATGGGCATCTGAAAATAGTTTAGTTCAGAGTCCTGATGTCAAAAAAGTAATTTGGGCAATTTTTTTTGTCATCTGGGAGCTGGCTCTATAGTCAGAACGCATAACAACTAAATGCAGCGTTGCCTTGTTTAGTTCTGATAGTGGGTTTCAACAGGAACATTTCTCCTGTGATCAGTGAGGTTTAAGTGATGAGTATTGCTGGAACATGTCACACAGTCTCATTGAAGGGCAAATCTGGTGTAAACTGATTCAAAGCCTTGTTGTTCGAGCTCACCAGGCACTGTCCAAAGGACAAAGAACAATAAAATGTGTTATGGACAAGAAAGTAAAGCTGACTCAATATGGCAAAAAAGCCTTCGGTATCTTCTTTCCATTACAGGGTTTCCCCAGGTTTGACCACCCCAAATAAGACTTTTTTTTAAGACCACTTACATGAAAATTAAGACCTACATCACACCCATTATGTGGTTGTAAAACACCAGATCAAATCCATAATGACAATTAAAACAACACTTCCCCATGATGTGCTGTCCTCTCCTTTCGACTGATTATGTTGATTCATTGCTGCCGGTGCGAAAACCCAAAGTATTGTTTGCGCATATCCTAAGAAATTAGACTAGTGTAGTTGCCACGATACCAAAATTATTGTTTCGATACCGATACCACATCAAGAATTGCGATTTCGATACTTCTTCGATAATTCTTAAAAAATGTATTTGATTTGGGGGCCCAGACCACCTTGACATCATCAGTAATATTGAATATAGTGTTATCATTCACACCAGTGGGCATCCTAGATTCTGCTTGACTCTTTCCACACACACGGAAAATTATGGCTTATTTCATATGTTTCTATTTCATATACCTTCGAATTCATATAAAGTGTACAGTTAATGTATAGTATTTTTTAATCTGCATAATTACTATTAATCTGCTTAATTGCTAAACATATTTAGTCATTTGAATACTTAATATTTATTTTTAAACTATTACACCTAGGCAAATTTTAATGTGGTGTGTAGGCCTAGGTGTAATTGAGTGTTTGTCACTTTAAGAAATACGTGAGTAATTACTGTAGCCTTCAGTCTCACGGTTTTAGGCTAGTGAATAATAGTTGCACATAATGCATAAGGATATGTGGATGCAATTCATTGTTGTCTGTCATTAGATAAAATAAATGTAAATAAAAAACTATCAAGTTCATAGAAGGGATCATGTTCAATAATGATTTTAGCACTAATTACGAATGACATACATGACCTGAGCTAGCAGAATTAGTTAGCAAGGAGCTCTCTCCAGATGTAAAAGTTTGCAAAGGTTGCGCTGCCTATTTCTAAATTACATTAAACCCAATAGTAGACCTACGTACATCTCATAGCCTAGGTAGGTTATGAGAGGTGCAAGTGAGCAAATCAACTTGATATTAGCCTATTATTATGTGTTTCCACAGAATCACTTAAGCTAAACTAGCAGCCATGTCTCGCTGTTTATGGCACGACAGCTGCGCATATGTGTGTGAGGAGAAAAGACGCACAGCCACAGGCTTGGGGAGGAGGCACTAGAAGCATGCCTTGTGCACACAAACAAGAACCCGGTCATTCTTAAAAGTATTGATACTAATAAAATTAGGTATTGTGACAACTGCTAATAGCTATTGCAACACTTTTGTAGTATCGGTGCACCGTGCAACACTAAATTAGACGATCTCTGACGTTAATCAACCCCCTGTTGAAGTTTCACATTGTTGTTGTTTTTTCCTAGCCTAGAAATCTAGACGCACCCTAGCGGCAGCAAATTAATTTGCTCAGCCTGTACGTCTAGTATCAAACCATAGGGATTTCTATTGGCTGACGCCGTGGACGTCATTAGCAGCCCCCCCCCAAGTAATAGCACCGCTGCTGGAAAAAATTCTAGGGGAAACACTGTAATATATATACAGGGGCGGAGCCAGAGGGGTGGCTCCGGGTGGCACAGGCCACCCTTGAGATTCGATTGGCCACCCCAGGTGCCACCCCAAATCCTAGTCTACGATTGGCCATTAACCTTTCTTGATGCACTTGCAGCAGTGTGAAGTGTCAGACGTCAGAAATGTAAGTGGCAAACACACTTGCCTTTATTGGCCTGCGGCACAATTGAACTGCGGAACGAAAGGTTTCCCCGATCAGGAAATACTCCTTAATACGCAACTTTGTGTAGGCTTAACAGAGGTAGCCTAAATATCGTGCCTATGACGATGGCAGCTTTAAAAAAACATTTATTTCACTTGTCTCGCTGGATTGAAGGCAGAATGTGGGCTGTTGCGCAAATAGATGAATGAGGGTCGGGAGATTCCGTTAACAAAAACCTAAAGTTTTGCTAACATTTTCTCCATTATTATCGTAAAATATGTCTCCATGCAGGGCAGGGCTGGTTCTAACCTAGGCTAGGCTACTATATTTGGGTGGGCTGTTAGAAATTTTGGGTGGGCAACATAGCAAAGCTGTCAAATTGGATCAAAACTAACATAAACACAAAACAAACACAAAACAATCAGTACTACCTAGCTTGAGTTGCTGCAGCCAACAGCCAGGGATAGGCAGTATGTCTGATACATGTATGTAAAATACAAAATAGTATGTGGTCATTTTTATTTTATTTAGTTGGAAAAAAATGGCATCATATTTTGTATCAAAATACTTTATAGGTTTGTAGTTTAAAAATAGTGCCAAATTATTTTGGTAAAACCAATAACCTACTTTTGGTGATGTGATTATAAAAGTGCAAAACAATGAATGCAGCACTGGTGCTGACTTGTAATTTGCCCAGAGTTGTTGTGATCAGAATATTGAGATTCAGGTAGATAAGTTTCTTGAGAACTTTAGTCATCCAATTCAATTTCTTGAGAACTTTAGTCATCCAATTCAAACACGTGACATATGCTTTGTCTAGTAGAGGTGCTTCAAATTGGCGCTTTTAAAAATCGCCTGTCTCAGAATAGAAGAGGTCCAGGGCAATTCTGTGCAAAACTGTCACATCCATATTTAGCCTAGTTGACGTTACGGACGTGACAGTTTTGCGTGGTATTGCCCCCGTATCGTTATATAAAGCTCTGTTCTCGCTGTCTAGCTTCCTCCTCTTTGAGCAATCGATGATTTGAAAATAACTTACTTATCGTTAACTTAGATATCCATCTGATTGTTTCTCGTCCCGTCTCCTCTCCTCGCTCGTTTCAGGCTATCAGTCTCTTCCCCATAGTAGGCTACTTTACTCACTGACTCGACTTTATCAGAATTCACAGATTTCACTGGCTGAGTAGCAGCAAGCGAAATGATGGTTCCTGAAGCAAATGCTGTTATCCTAACCAACGAAACATTTAGCGCAGCTTTGAAATCTTACGTGAAAATCTAAATTAGGCTATTATGGTCTGGGTCCGGATAGGATCACGTCACGGTCCGGACTCGGATCGCGGTCCACCATTTGGTGATCCCTGGTATACACCATACAACAAATATTGTTGGTGAGTTAATCATTTTGGCCATGTCATTTTTTTTACTTTTGATGTATGTTCAGCCCATCTGTAAAATATCTTCATAAAACCTAGTGGAAATTTCGCCTCTATCATTTCTATGACAATGTGATTTTGTAGCTTTCGTAGCTACACAGTTTGATGTTAACTGTATAAAGGTTGAATAATTTTAGTGCAATAGAGGCCTACCCTTTATAAAAAGCCCACCAATAATGCTCACCACAATTGGAAATAATTTAAAATAAGAGAAAATTACCCCAGCTTCATGGATGTTTTGGAACCTCCAGCCCTCGTAACAAAAGCCTTCTTGACCTTTGCGGATTCAACAGCTGTCCATCCGCAGAGCGTTCCACAGTGCATAACGTAGGCTGCAAATAAAAAGCAAAATCAATCTATCAGTGTGGTAATAATAGCTCTGAAACTGACACTTTCAGTCATTGATTTTGATTAGCTGAAACGTGTTCCTTTCTGTTGTAATTCCCAAGTTACACAAAGTTACACAAGGTTACACATCCTTCTGTACACATCCCTACGCAAAGAATGGTAAAAAATGAAGTTGTTACAAGCTGTGGCCAATGTTCCACTTACCATTGTGTGACAGTCTACATGAACTATTTATTGGTGTAGGGGTGTCTTTATAAAACCATCAACTGTGCATAAGTTAAGACAACCAGAGGAATACAATAAATCATCTGTTGGAAATTGATCTTAATGCCTCAATTAAAAAATGAGGAAAAAATCCAACCTTTAAACACACCAATATTCTTTGTGAATGAACCAGGTATCGTAAATTAATAAATGTTATTCCTTAAGGCATAAGTAAGGAACCCCCTATGTTAAAATCCCATAGAGGCAGGCAGATTTTTATTTTTAAAGGCCAGTTATTGAATGGACTCAGGATACTATGCATCCTGATAAAGTTCCCTTGGCCTTTGTAATTAAAAGATAGATAGATAACCCCACATCACATACCCTTCACCATACCTAGATATATCATGGTTTTATATTAGGCTAATAGCTGGTTTGATTTGCATGCTACAGATTCTATTAATTGCAAAAGAAATGTTGACTGGTAAGTTATTCATGACTGCAGATGCTGACTTGCCTATTTCACGATCCCTCGACCACAGCAACGCTACTTCCTAGTTTACCTGGGTTACAAGAATGCCCTTTCACTCCTGTTACAATATGCTGTAATTTATAGCAGGTTAAACAAAAGTGAGAACATATTGTGGGGAAAAATATACTTACCATTTTGGTACGCTGTTTGTTCAGCAATTTGATCTGATGGTCTAGCGTAGTCTTCCAGAGCTGCCGGCCTCTTTTCAGTGGAATTGAGCTGGAACCAGTTTAAACCAGTGGCAATAACGTTAGCTTCGTCATCTTGACTGACATCCCAAAGACATTTTAAAATTCCGTGCATTTTGGCTACAGCATGGCTTAACACCATTCAAAACATACAGACTAAAGCTGTATAAGGCAAAGTAAGCTAGCAACGTTAAATTGTCTAACGTTAGCTTTATATACAAGCGGCACAGCCAGTGATGTAACTTACAAGTAGCTAACATTAACTAGCTAGCTAACTTTCTGTGCTGCTTCGTCAGGTTGTTCAATGATATATTGAGTCTAAAAATATGCAAGAACGTTAGCAAATTACCAAAATGTTAATGTACCTTCTCTGAGTTTTCGTGGTGGCAAGTTCTGCACAATCCTTCATACCCACACACCGTTTCACTTGGTTTCACTGGGCGCCAAATCTAGACTGCATTTTCTGGTAGGAGTCTTCTGCACGCGAGTTTGTCACGTCCGACCATCATAGACCTCTGGAGTCTAACTTGATTTCTCTAACTTGCTAACAAGTCGCAAGTTAGCTCTGGGGTAGCAAAAATCAAATTGTGCCGCCTTCACGTACCATTGATTATAATATCTACTCGGAAGGTTGAAGACAAAAGTGTGTTGAGGAAAACGTCTGCGTCTCCGATTTCGTCGTCTCCCTGCGCGAGAATTTAACAGGTGATCTCCTTGTATGGGCATAGATGGTAGCTTTTTTGTAGGCGAACTTCAGAGGTCTGTCAGAGCATCGTCATGTGTGGTGGTCACATCACATGGTTAGGCCTACTGTTTGCAAATGTGAACTTGAAAATATGTGCAATTAAAACAAATAAGGCAATGAAAATCATTTGAGAATTGTTGTACAACAGCTAGCGCTCTTACAGATCAGACTAATTTATAAAACAAATAGTTCTGGATGAGCATTACATTAGTTCACTTAGAGAGCTCTCTGATGGATAAGCCTGAGTAAAATATGAGATATATAAATTGAGCAAGTCTGAGTATTGTATAAGCCTTTGCTGAGATCTCTTTTGTAAATCAAAAAAGGACTAAACTGAGATGACTAGAATGAGAACGGTTCAAGCTTGTGAAGAGATCTCTTTTACAGAACTGATGGAGCCTAATCTGAGATTTACCAAAATGATCTGAAATGAGAATTGCATGAGTTTACAGAGAGAGCTCTCTGGTGGATCAGCCTGAGTAAAATATGAGATGTATAAATTAGACAACACTGAGCATTATTTAAAATATTGATGAGATCTCATTTGTATATTAAAGGGAGTCTACACTGAGATAACTTAACTCTTTTGCTCCAGAGACAAACCTGAGAAGCGGGAGACAAAAGCAATAATCTCATTTTTATATCACTGTGATCTCATTATTGTCTAGGAGAAACAACTGAGAAAGAGAGGAGCTCTCATTTTAACATTTTCTTTCCTCTGGGCTAGCAGCACACTTTATATCTATCCCCATTTACCACTAAACATATACAACTCTTACAAAGTTTATCTGATCCCCCATTATCCACAAAACACACATGGGGGTTTGGCGGCCAATATGGCCGCCCAGGGGTTTGACATCAGTCACATGACTGTCACATGACACTACATCCAATATGGATGCCAAGGGGGGGTGTGGCATTGTTTGACAACAGACACATGACTGTCACATGACTTTACATCCAATATGGCTGCCCAGGGGTTTGACACCAGTCACATGACTGTCACATGACTCACAAAACAATAACAATAACAAACAACACGTGGTGACAACCACGTGGCTAATTTGCATAAAATGAGGCGTTGTTATGACGTATTTATGATGTTTCAGGGGGCGGGGCTTATTTTTGACAGTTTGTTCATGATAATAACTACTGTGGACTAACTGCTCAATTGCATCCAAGAAAACGCTAACCACGTTAGCTAAAATGACATCACGAGTATAGCCTAGTCTGGATGTTATGAAATGTTTCAACGTGATAGCTCGCTCTCACTCACTGACTGACGGCAGGCGGCATTTGTGCAGGCAGCTACAAACACTGTTTTTGACGTGATTAAACATAATATTTTGATCGAACGGGTTGCACAATCTGCATATGATTACGGAAGTGAGTACTCCCAGATAGCAAGGTGACATTGATATGATGTTGATTTTCCATCCAAATCATCATTTTGGTTGAGATTGAAATCTCAATGGTAAATAGACATTGAATCAGCATTACAATCCTGACAAAACCCCGACAGTACATGAGCATAGATAGAGAGACATCGAAACAACATTGGTTTATAGTTTATATTGCCATAATCGATAGAGCATCGATAAATAGTTCAGTAAAAGATATTGAAAAGTCATGGATGTATGGTTTACTGGGAAATTTTGACGTGGTGATTGAAAAGTAGCCTAGTGGATTTTTAGTTGACCGCGCGACAACGTTTGAACTGTCCGGCGGGAGATCATTTTGAGCAACGGTTCAGTCAGACCAACCGTGTTCAGTTCTCTGTCAAGTTCGCCGCTCCACCTTAATGGTAAGCAAGCATTTATTTATCTAACGATAATGTTTCAATGTGAAATTGTACTACATTAAATTCGGGCATGTTTACAGTCTATGTACATCGTAGCCTACTGTCTAACTTACAAACTCATTCATGCTTGAGTCAACTTAGGCTAGCTACGTTATCGTTGCTGGTCAAATGAATGTTTTACTTTAACGTTAGCAGTTCATCATAATGTTATGTTAACGTTAACGTAACTCGGCAGTCTGATTTATAATTAGGCCTTCCTTAACGTTAGTTGTCAGTAAGTTAGAGTTTATTATATTTATATGATTTACATAAAATGTTTGTTGAGTTTAAACTTTTACTGTCAAAATGATAGGCTGAAGATGATGTGCTGCTGGCTTACCAGCTAGCTAGCCTAAGTTGACTCAAGCACAGGCTCGGACTGGTAATCTGTACAACTGGGCAAATGCCCGGTGGGCCGGTCCATATGTGGGCCGGTGACCTCCGGGATTTTTTTTTTTTTTTTTTTTAAGTTATTTAGCCTATTTGCGGCCCGTCATGTAGACCTAGGGTTAGCCAGAGCCCGTCTACGGAGAGCCTTGGCACTTCCTATTAAGCCTCATTGTATCGACATTGGTTGCAGTTTCATTAGAATTCCACTGGGGGTGATTGCGGGCGAGTGCAGGTTGAATGGGGGTCTATGGAGCTAGACGGCTAAATGTATCTCTTTCACCTGCTTGTCGTAGAAGAATGATAGATTTTATTGTAGTTTATGCAGGTTCAATATAGATTTAACCCTTAAAGGTGTAGGTTTTTGAACGTTCTAAGTTCCGCAACAATTGAAGGTTCTAAAATTCTATGTTGAATTCAATGAACCCAGATATTCTTTAGAACGTTCATTTCTCAACATTCCCGTCACGGTGTGACGGTACTCCTTTAAGGGTTAAGATCTAAAGTTGAAAGAACGAGTACTTATGTCCTTTTCATTTCTTACAGGTTGGGTCGTTGTTGCCCATATCACGCTAGCATTGTGCTAATGAATGACGTCATTGACATATTTGAAAGGCTTTTTAGAAGACTTCAAACTTTTTAGACGTGACTTCAAAAAATATAACAATCAACAGTGTGTATTTTCTTTGCCTCTCCTAGCGAATGCAACATTCAAATTACTACTCAAAAAATTATATCCAGAGAAAAGTGGATATTGAGGGGTAAAGCTCCATAGACCTCCATGCATTCTGCACTCGCCTGCGAGCGCCCTCAAGTGGAATCTGAGGAGGAACTGCAACCAGTCCAGAAACTGGAAGTAACCAGACAGTGCCAATTCTCTTCCTATTAGACATTCTCTGGCTTAGCCTATAAATGCAGTTGCATCCATTTGGATTGGGGGGTGACAGGTCAATCATTTTGGCCTCTTCATGACAGGTTCAGTGTGTGTTACGATCGCGCCCCCCTGCCCCACCCCTCAAGTGGATTTGTCCAAGCAGCCGCTTGGTTTGTGGGGAAATATAGCCTACGAGTCCATGCATGGTAGCCTAGGCTATATAAGTGCCCTCCGCTGGCTGGTGTTCACATCATCGCAGTTTAACCGTAAACAGCAATCAGAGGTGTCTAATTTTATTCCATAAATATATTGTTTTCATAGACGTAAGTTGCACGCGCTACGAAGAGCTTCCATTTACTGCACCATGTAGGCTACTGTAGTGCGGTTTGTCTGTCAACATAAAAAAAATCTCCGGGTACCTACAATTTTCGCACAACTTGGTGGAAAAGTGTAGCACAGGTTAAAGAAAACCTATTCATGTTTGGACTCAAAAGGAACTTCAAAGTATTTCCCATATAGTAGCCTTTTAGCTCACAACGACAATGAAAGTGGAACTTGGAAAGTGGAAGTATCTCCACCGAGTGTTACATTAGATGCACAATCAATCTCGATGCACGTAAAAAGTATCAACTGGTAGGTTAGTAACGAAGGTAGCCTAATTTTGCAAAATGTGATGACGGCACACAAACTTGGGCAAAAACGTTTAGTATACACTTGTGGTGATAGCCTACAGTTAATGTGAATCGCTGACTATAACCAATGTAGAAGATTTGCACCAAATTGGCCTAAAGGCTTTGGTTGTGTTTCTACAACATGTTGGCACAAATCGTAATTTCTGTCAACTATGACGATCTCCATGCATGTTCAGTAGCCTATATTTTTCATTTAGTCAAACAGTGACATGTGGTTTAATCAGTGTTGGGCAAGTTACTTCAAAATCGTAATATATTATGTATTACTTATTACTGTCATTTCAAAGTAATTCATTACATTATAATATTACTGTCTCTGAATTGTAAGGCATTACACTATTGTATTACTTTTAAGTTACTTTTACCAAAATATCTAGAAATATGGATTTGGAATTCTAAATGCAGTTTATTATGCTCAATGTAGCTCATTGCACTTCTAATGGAGGGTGATGTGGTACAACATAATGACTGAGCTAGGCTTAAGGCTACAGTAGAATGCAATAGGTGCAGTGATGGCTCATGATGCAATACAAGGAACAATCATAGCCAGAATTTTGTTTAAAGAAGACAAAAGGTCAAAGTCTGGTCAATTGTGATAGAAATGCTGTAACTTTAGGCTTAGGCCTACTCATTAAAATCAACAGAGAGCCCACTACCTGTATATTGTAACCCAAAACTTAGACATGTCAAGATAGGCTACACAGTGCAGCTACTGGCCATTTTGGTGCCCTAACTGGTGCAATACAGTATTAACCTAAGTATGTCATCATATGGCCAACTATAAAGATGTAATCTGCCAGTTCCCAGGGATGGGTAGTATTTCTGAAACATGTAATATGTGTTTCAAATGCAAAATAGTATTTTGTCATTTGTATTTTATTGGGTTGAAGGAAATGGCTCTGTATTTTGTATCAAAATACTTTATTGGTGTGTATTTTTGTATTTTAAAAATACTGCAAAATACTAAATGTGAAACACACAAAAAAAAGTAGATACTACACACAGGTGTAATGAATAATTGGTAATTAGGCAACAATGGTTTATGTTTATCGCAATCAGCTAATGTGAGAACAGCTGTGTTCAACAACACTTACAGCTTTTCAGTGACGGCTATTGCTGAAGCATCAGCCCTGGTCTGAAGCACTGGTGTGAAGTGGTACGCAAGTAAAGATGAGCAAGTTGACCTGTGCAGGTTCACATAAGGACACTGACAAAGGCAACCATGTCCCATTGTCTCCATGCCAATCTTGAACAGAAAAATGTCTCCACCACAATGACATCAATAGATGGTAAGTCGTCGGTCCAGTAGTGGGCCGGTCCAGGAGAAAATTGCCAGGGCCGAATTTTGTTCCCAGTCCGACCCTGCTCAAGCATGAATGAGTTTGTAAGTTAGGCTACGATGTACATAGACGGAATATGATTATTCTAAAGTTTCACTTGTAAGTAGCCTTCAGTTTAACATATTTATCTAACACTGTATATCTTTCTTCTATTTCTGTTAGGTGCCGCTTCACTCAACTGGATGGTCAGGCTGACTGCAACCGTAGGCCTACTGAATAGATGGCAGGGAAGCACAGCACACGGGAATTTATAAATGAAGAAGAGTGAATAAATGCACTTGCTTTTCAAACTGATAACAAGTTGTCAATGGTTATTTATGCAAGCTTGTGTAGCCTAAACCAGACATACCTAGGCCTAGCCAAATGTATCCTGGCTGTAGATAAAGCAGGGTATGAATTTCCCAATATTTTGCCAGATTTATAGTGGTTTACTGCGGTTTAATATGAATTGAAATACCATTGAAATCGCATTGATCTTTAGTTTGGTTGTAATTTCAACATTGTTTCAATATTTATTTTAATTGAAATACAATTGAAATTCCGCTGGTCTATAGTTAATAAATCAACATTGTTTCAATATTAACTGAGGGTGCAAACTGATGTTAAATCAACATCGAAATCCGACATTGATTAAATGATTCATGGTTGACAATGTAATGTTGATTCTACATAGTTTCAATGCCCGTCTGCTATCTGGGCTGCGTTTGTAACGTGATCAAAAGTAATATTTTGACTGTCCCCAGGACCCCTTAAAATGTTACTGGTCCCGTGCCCCTGGGTAAGTGCCCAGTTGCCCTAATGGTTAATCCGGCCCTGGTCATATTACTTATTATTTATATTACTGTGTTATGATTCGCAGCAAAATGTTATTACTGTAGTTTGACCATTTTTTTACCATAATTCATAGCGAAACCACATCAACATATACAGTATACAGTACACATTTTTCCCCAAAACAGCAAGCTGTGAAAATCACAGAATCTTGTTACAGTGTAAGGATTAAGATTCCCTTGACATGGATAGATGAATTGGATTTGAATGACATGATTTTAACCAACATGCTATTTTTAAGTATGACAAACTGCAGGTTTAAGATGAGAAATGAAAAGGTTTGGCATAGCCAAGTTTTTCCAACCAAAGAAAAAGGGGGGAACTGGACACAGGTGGAGAAGACAGGGAGAGAAACCAGGAGACTGGAAAGAAGCTAGAGAAACAGAAGGAGAAAAGGACAGGCAAGTTAGAATTGCATTAGAATGTTGTTTCAATCCAGATAACCTACATCTATCGATGACTAAATTTGTCCATATTCCCTCCCTAAATTCACTAGAAGACATCATTTGAGTGGTCATTTTTTTCAAAATGTTCTCCGGTGGACTATACCCCTAAACCCCCCTAGAATTGCTTTTTGACACTGTACCATTTAAGTACAGACTATACGGACTGTAGATAGTGATTACACAGAGAAAGGGTCCACAATTCACAAATTAAGACCCACACCATCCAAAAATCCAGCTACATGTATGATTTGCCTCTCACTCTGTGTAATGTAGTTTAAAGAACAAAACACATTCAATGAAATCTGTAGAATTTTAAGTTTTGAATAATGTCCATGGCCCCCCTCCTGGAACCTCATGCCACCCCAGGAAGAAATCTCTAGATCCGCCACTGTGCACATGGCCTTACGTCAAAATAAATCTGAAAATTTATAAGACACAATGCTGAGTTTGGCCTTGTCTCCAAACTATCACATGACAATACACTGTCTTCTCAGTAATGTGCCTTGAAAATTAAATTTGGTTTTGAAGATAATCTGTGGATAAGGCCAACTGATGGGTTGTACATGGGTTGTGATGGGTTGGCTACAAACCAAAACGAGTTGAAATGTTTAAAATGTGTTCCAGTTGTTGGAGCGTAAATGCAGAGACAATAAAAATATCTGAAGGTATTAGCATATGCTGTGTATACCAGTGTTTCTCAAAGTGTGGTCCGCAAGCTATCCCAAGTGGTCCGCGAGCAGACGTGGTAAAAAATAATATAGATGAGTTGTTTGCAATATTGAACCAACTTGTATGTAAATCCAAACAGTTCTGCAACACTACCTATGTAAGCTATGCCAATTTAAATCATATGAATCCTCTGACACAATAAGCTAGGTGCAAAGACAATAAGCACAGTGGTTCAGTGAGTAGGCCTATTGTGTCTATTAGCTAGGTGGTCCATGAAGTTTTTTCTACTGGTTCTAAGTGGTCCTTGGTCTGAAAAAGAGAAACACTGGTGTATACCACATTGCCTGGTTCTGTTCTAGAGTTTTATCTTTATAATTGGCTGACGTTCAGTGCAAGTTCAGTCAGCACGATGTGACCACAGATAAGCCTTGACGGTTGACGCCCCAGACATTTGATGCAGGCACTGAAGGGTGCCGTAGGTCTCTGCTCTACAGTCACACCTCGCACACGGCTGTTTTTACACTGCTCTGATAGCAACCTACATTAGTCTATGGACAAATATTCATACATCCTTATCCAAAGAATGTCTGTCACTGACATATGCTGAACTTTTGGAGAGGTGAGTGTTTAAAATAGACTTGTTAAGCAGACTGAGAACAAAACAAAAAACATCCACTTTTCAGAAAATGGCATTTTATCAAATGTTATATTAGAACAAACATCATTCCAAATGCATTATTAGTAAGAACTTGAACTTGAGAAGGCATCTTATGCTTGGATCTATCTGATTGAATTTCCCTCAATATTCTTGACTTTCTAAACTTGCAATTTCCCCTTGGGGAATTAATAAAGTATCTATCTATCTATCTATGTATCTATCTATTCTGAAAGATCCACTGGCTGATTACTGAAACCCCAGGCTGTGATGTCTGCTGCATTTTTTAATGACAATTGAACCAATGTTCATGGGGCTCAGATTATTCTCAAAGTTATTGTGTGAAAGATACCATATGTTTCCTGACAGAAGGTCTCTTCACTTGCTTATGACTACTTTAATCTGGGATGTTTTGGAACAGATTTTGAGAAGCAGTTCTACACAAACTTAACAGCAATGTCAACCATTTCGAGAATTTATGCTCGACTGTTAAGCTTTTCACACATTTATGCAATATGTAAACAAAAGCTTTACACCTTTGTGTTCGGTAAGGTCTGCTGTTTATTCTGATATATGGTTTGTCATGTGTTGAGGTAAAGTTCGCAAAGTATTCCACCAAGATGAATGGGTAGGGAGACGGGCGCAAAAAATATGATTAAATTAAAGTTACTTTTCTCGCGAACCGTTTACCACAACAACTAACCACTAACATCGTTTAAACGCTGAGAAAAAGCTCTTTCGTGTGATACATGTAATGTCAAGTCAAGTCAAGTCAGATGTATTTTTAAAGCGCATTTAACATGCACAATCCAAAGCGCTCCACAAACAAGACACATAACAAGACAAAAGATGCCGGATGGAGCGGCGTAGTCGCCAGCGCACCCATGACATCAAGACAAGACAAATACTTTTAAAAAACTAGATGTACCGCATAGCGGTACAAAATATGACCGCCGCTCAGTCCTGTACATCCGTTCCGCGAAAATAAATCACACTTCAATTTGTCTCCATATTTTACTCCATCCCCCACTCTTGAAACGTTTGTGTATGCTTGTTTGGCATGCCTGAGTGTGTGCGGCTGCACAGAAAGTACCCTACTGGTGCTGAAAAGGTGAATAGATTGTAGAATAGCCAAAGAAGATGTAGAATTGTTATAAAACCTTTAAAATCTCTAAACAATCACAAGTAGGGCAGTTCATCACAGTTCATCCATTGCAACTGGATTGATGAAAGGTCACTTACACCTGTAGGCTACATTGTATTTGGGAAAAGCAAAAGGTATCAGCATAATGTTATTTATTTATTTATTTATTTATTTTTTATGTATTTTTAAACAAAAACATCTCTGTCAGTTCCATGCCGTTTTCAACAGCTATCAAAAACAAAGGTCATTTTTGGATGGATGGATTTTTTGTGAATGTTTCTTCTTCTTACATAAGATTTTAGTCATCTTTAGTTCATGTAATACTTTATTGTCAATGCACAAATTAAGTAACAGTAGTCTGAAACGTTATTGTTAATGCACAAATTAAGTAACAGTAGCCTAGTCTGAAACGAAATGCTGTTTTACATCTAACCAGTGGTGCAAATAACTGACATGTCCAAATGGGCCTTGATGAAATGCGTCGCTAGACTGTTCATACACATTTTAACGGGCCAAAGTTGAAGAGCTTTTGTCCGTTATTGTTAGTGCAAATATAGGCTGATTCATGATCCCTTGCATTGTTTAACTGAGGTCCATGGCTAGTCTGGCTTTCATCAGACCAAGCTCAATCTTTTAAGAAATCAAAAAATAAATAGCGGGCAGATCAGGCTGGGTTCACCCAGCCTAGTCCATAGGCACCCGATATTGTTTAATTTTCCGATTGAGATATACACGCTCTGGCTATTCTAAATGCAAAAAGGCATCAGGAAGTTATGACAAAACGGTAACTAACAAACTAGATCCTAATAGAAAGCTGTTAGCTTCCCTAAGCTACAGGTAGGATTATAAGGTAGGCCTATTTACAACATAAATTGTCAATAGGCTATGCTGGCGACACAAATAAAATCTCCTTTGGAAACCAATGGCTTACGCCTTACAGTATCAAGCGGACTTGTCATATCATGGCGAAAAGTTGTAATAACATTCACGCAGCTCCATGAGTCAAGGAAAGCGCGAATGAAATAGCCACTTCTAAATGGACCCACTACACAGTAGCTTAAGGTGTTTTGCTAAAGCAGCCATAATGAAATGAAGGTGTCATTGTTTGGATACTTCACACACACGTGCTTTTTAATTTCACAGACTACAACTACCAAGCTGTAATCAAAGCACATCGATTCCCCTCTCACACCCTGCACGCACTTAAAACAAAATAAACAGGCGTCTCAGTCTCACGCATGTATAGGCAAAACTGTATCAGACCGGTGTAACGTTGGTAAATCTTCCATTGCACAGAATGATTTTGTAGCACGTGCAATAAATGACAGTCGAAAGATACAAACAGTGCTGCTATACATTTGCTTGGTATAACCGCATTTATAGTTTTCTACAAATGCAATAAATCAAATGCCTCCATCACTCAACCAACGCTAACGGTAACATTACCTAGGTCCTTATTGATATTACAAGATTGACGTACCTGCAGTAAAAACCAAGCATGTCCGATAAACATCCTCAGATTTATTTCGGCTTCAAGAAGAAATGGGAATTACACTTCATGTGAACATCGTCCTATCCTTATTAGATGTTCGCTGCGGTAAATTACAGTCCTTGTATGAAGCGTCCATTGTTTTTTCCAACCCACTTTTAACTTCCAACAAAATTACGTCTCACTGCAATGATGCGCCATCTAGTGGACAAACGACTACTTCTCGCCAATACTGAAAATGCAGCCATGATGATGATGATGATGATGAATATTTATTTTGGCTTTCTTTTAATCCTACTGATTTTCATTTTTTACCGGGGGGCAAATCACAAATGAGTGATTATGAGCCAGGTTGATGTGGGCCCTTGAGACCAACATACCATAAAAGATTCACAGAGAACTGTGTCTGCCCTACCCTCCTTTCGGGGGGTCCAGTCCAGCGGGGGGGCTGCAGATGAAAACGAAAAATGACGATTCCATGCTATCCATGTGGGGGTACATGCCCACCAAGTTTTGTGTACCCCGGTCTTTCAGTGTCCCGGGAATCCTTGTTGGTGTACGTCACTAAATGTACACATAAATTATTTTATTGTAAGGCCCCCCATGAACGAAAGTACACAAAACTTGGCATGCATTCAGAGGGTGTCATAATGATCCTACACTTTTAATTTCGTGCAGTTTTGACCTTGTCAGCCAGAGATATTGAGATGAAAACACCTAATTTTTTGCTTTTTAATTTTTAACTAGGTGGCGCTATACATGAAATAAGTGGTAATGGGATGGGTTGACATGCCCCCTTAAGACCAACATACAAAAAAAAGGTGGACCTCCTAGGCGCTACGGTTCTCGAGATATTCACAGAAAACTGTCTCCGGCCACCTACAGGCCAGTTGGTGTATAGTAACATAAATTCATTTATTGTGTGGCCCCCCATGAACGGAATTCCACAAAACTTGGCGTGCATACAGAGGGTGTCATAATGATCCTACACTTCCAATTTCGTGCAGTTTTGACTATGTTAGGTCACAGATACCTTCAATTACACCACCTCATTTTTACTTTTTTGTGTTTAACTAGGTGGCGCTATACATGAAATGAGTGGTTATGGAATGGGTTGACATGGCCCCTTGAGATCAACATACAAAAAAAAAATGGTCCTCCTAAACCCTGCGGTTTTCGAGATATTCACAGAAAACTGTGTCTGCCCTACCCTCCTTTGGGGGGTCCAATTCAGCGGGGGGGCTACAGATCAAAACGAAAAACGATGGTTCCATGCTATCCATGTGGGGTTACATGTCCACCAAGTTTCGTGTACACCGGTCTTTCAGTGTCCCGGGAATCATTGACGGAAATTTGGGCATGCGAAAAAAAAAAAAAAAAAAAAGAAAAAAAAAAAAAAAATCTGACTAAACCTATATGACCGCCGCTTCGCTGCGCGGCGGTCATAATAACAAATACAAAAAATGCCGGACGGAGCGGCGTAGTCGCCAGCGTACCCGTGACACCAAGACAGTGATGGACTGGGATTAAAAAACGGCCCTGGCATTTTCACCAACCAGCGGCCCACACGGGGACGCGCATGCACGCGCGTGCACGTGCCGGCAACACACAGATATAACTTCACATGCACGGACATAACACGTTTGTAGCACCATTGGTCATGAACTCTAATATGCATAAAGACTGAACCAAGAACATGGATATATCAATGCACAACTCCAAAAAAATGAATGCAATATGAAATATGAAAATGAAAAAAGAATAGCCTAGAATACATGGATTGTCACGAAAACATGCGTGCACAAGAGGCAGAAAGCACCATAGAACAGCATAGAGCAGTGCTCTCCATGAAAAGAATAAAATAAGTTTTTGTGCTGAAAACTGCACCAATTCGAAATCACGATGGTTAGATAATGTTCAATATGTTCAATATCCCTAAAGGAATGCATGTCTTCGCCAAAAATGACAAAATACGATGTTAATGCAAATGAACGGCAAACTCTGAAATATAGCCTGAAATGAGATGTTATTATTATTGAGACAACAGGGTATACAAAAAATTCCGATTGTAGCTTACAGCAGCCGACTATTTAGGTTAAGTTTATAACGTTGTGGACGGCCACCAAGCGTCTGCCGCACGGCTGCCCGCGAATTTTGTTGGTAAACGGGAAACCCATCATCAGAGCAGCCGCTCCACAAACGTGTCTTAATTAACGTCATGCAGTTGGAAAAACTCTGCATGCCACTTGAGTACATGACAGGAGGAATTCATATGCTAACCATATATAGTTGTAGGCACAGGTAAAGAGGTTTAACTGCTGGAGAAGGAAATAGCAACAGATTGCACAATTCTTGCAGGTAGCACATTTCTTGCTCACCAGGTTTATTTCTGTATCTTCCTATCTCCGCGGCATCATCAAAGTCCGACGCTTTGACTGTATACTTGTTTAGAGGATACTTTTTCAGGCTGTCCCAGTGCGTGGCGAGATGTGTCAATTCCGACTGTAGATTTTCAACCGTAGCACCTTCACTGAATTTAAGCAGACATTCTCTTATGCTTCGAAGTGCATTTGGGGGCAGTTTATTGCTACACTGTAACAAGATTCTGTGATTTTCACAGCATCACTACTGTTTTTGAGAAAAAATGTGTACTGTATTTGTGAATACAGTATGTTGCTGTAGTTTCGCTATGAATTATGGTCAAAAATGGTCAAACTACAGTAATAAAAATTTGCTGCGAATCATAACACAGTAATAAATCTGACTCCTCCCTCACTTGTCAGCTTTTTGAAAATTTTGAAAAAAACATGGCGGAAAATCAGTTGGGGTTTTCTGTTTTCTTTTTGCACATAAATACAAAGTTAAGCTCCCAGATAGCAAGGTAACATTGATATTATGTTGATTTTCCATCCAAATCATCATTTTGAAAAGATATTGAAAAGTCATGGATTTATGGTTTACTGGGAAATGTTGACGTGGTGATTGAAACGTCCACGACGTTTGAACTGTCCGGCGGCGGGAGATCATTTTTGAGCAACAGTTCAGTCAGTCAGACCAACGGTGTTCAGCACTCTGTCAAGTTCGCAGCTCCACCTTAATGGTAAGCAAGCATTTATTTATGTAACGTTAATATTTCATTGTGAAATTGTACTACATTAAATTCGGGCATGTGTACAGTCTATGTACGTTGTACTGTCTAACTTACAAACTCATCCATGCTTGTTGGATCAACTAGCAGCTAAGTAACGTTAGGCTAGCTATCATAGTTGCTGTTGCTGTGAAGGTGGCATTAACGTTAATGTTTTATGTTACGTTAACGTTTTGGCAGTCTCGTTTATATTAGGCCTACCTTAGTTCTCAGTAAGTTACAGTTTATTATATTCATATAATTTATATAAAACATTCGCTAGTAGTGCTAGGCCTAGTATGTTACTGTCACAATGTTAGGCTGAAGATGATGTGCTGCTGGTTAACGTTAACGTGGAGGTTTAGCTGCTACCAGCTAACTTATGTAGCGTTAACTCATCGTAATCAGTACATATATCTATGTGTTGCTGCAAGCAAACATCATCAATGAGCTCACCAAGCTGGCTAACGTTAGCAGCTAAATATACCTTGCGAAACTGAGTTATGCTAACACCATCTTCAGCCTGGCATTTTGACAGTAAACTCAAAAAACATACAGTATATATATAAATGATTATTCTAAAGTTTCACTTGTAAGTAGCCTTCAGTTTCAGTTGAAAATTGTTATCTAACACTGTTTATCTTTTTTTCTTCTATTTCTGCTAGGTGCTGCTTCACTCTGCTATTGGTGGTGGATCAGGCTGACTGCAACCGTTGGTCTAACGTTAGGATGCAGCACATGATAATTTCTAAACGAAAAAAAGTGAATAAATGTACTTGCTTTTCAAACTGATAACAAGTTGTCAATGGTTATTTATGCAAGTTTGTGTAGCCTAAACCATACCTACGCCTAGTGAAATTTATCCTGGCTGTAGATAAAGCAGGATATGAATTTCCCAAAATTACTGTATATAATATTACAGCACTGGTATTACTACTGTACTAAGTTACAGTATGATCCATAAGTACTGTGATTAAAAATACGGTAGACAATTCAATACTGTATACATTACAGCACTGGTAGTACTACTGTAGTTTGCATTTACAGTATCAGGCATAGGTACTGTGATAAACTTTTTACAGTGTAGATCGGCATACAATTCCCCGTGCCGAAGGAAGTAGAGGCATTCGGTTTTGAAATTCCCAGAAGTCATTGCTTCATGTAGCCTAACTTTTGTAAACCAATAATAAAATAAAAGATACAGGCATATTTATTGTATTCCAATTTCAAACAATGCACTTTTCAATCATTTGATTGAATAAGGTTACAAAAGAATGTAGACTGATGTAAATATTGAGGGTCACCATGACTGTAGTATAGAGACTCATATCTGGTATAAATACTGATCAGTTTCCCACTATGAAGGAGGAAAAGAGAGTTAGAGATAAATGGCTGATTCGAAGCTAATTAACACTATTGATGCTTGATATTGGGCCGAGAGATAATGTGAAACCGGGCCGCGCAAACCCGACAAACATGCCGCTCCGTGATTGGCCGGCCCAAACGGCCCACGAGAGGCCGCGGCCCTTCTGGCATCTGCCCAAATGCCAGACCGCCCAGTCCAGTCACTGCACCAAGACATACAAGACAGACAACAAAACAAATAAAAAAAAGAAAATATATTTTAAAAGGGGAAAAAGTGATGTTAAAATTAGTCCAATTTCCAAACCAGCTGAAAATGTCCAAGGGCAATGATCCGTGAAAACTGCGCACAGAGCTGTGTCTTCACAACCGATGCAATGTCTGTGATAATAGGCTACTTCGCAAGTAGTTTAGCAGATTTGGGTGGGACAGAATACCTACACAGAGCAGCAGCTCTGGCCATATCGGCTCTGGCTCACATGATAATAATAATAAAATTTATAATAATAACATTTATTTATATAGCACTTTTCAAGCACAAAGCACAAAGTGCTCTACAGACAAACAAACAAACAAAACAAAGCAAAAAACAAAACAATAGTAATGATAACAACAATAATAATAGTAATAGTAATAATAATAAAAATGATTAAAAAAAACTACAAACACAAACTTAACTAAATATATATAAAAAAGAAAATAGGAAAAGTATACAGTATCGTACCCAAGACAAAATAAACAAACAGAAATGATAATAATGATAATAAATTAGCAGAGACATGAGTGGAATCCTTCACTATTTAAAGGTCACATTCACTGAGAAACTGTTTAATACTTGTTACTTTCGAAATACTATAGCTCACTCCAAGTTGCATATGCATGCTGCACGTGAAAATGATCTTCTACCCCCATTGCCCGCATTAGCCCATGAAAGAAAATACACGGAAAAACAAGCGAATCAGAAAGAGCCCTTCCCAATGACGCCGAAGGGAAACTGACTATTCATGGCCTCGCCCACCTTGGCTTGTGACCGCCTACAGGAAGGCTGGAAGATTTTGCGGCTAGGGGATTGTCTCTCTGCAGCTAGTAGGAGCTAACAGCAAGTTGCCAACATGGCGGAAAAAAAATCGTGCCTGTTTTATTTCTGGCAATAACACATCAATGAGTTGAGGAAGAAATGGTTCGGATTTATCGTTGGAACACCACCACCGAAGTAGTGCAACATTAGTTCTGTGTTCCAATCATTTTGACCACACTCACTGCCTTAGAAAGTGGTTTTGCATCGATGTTCTGAAAACCTGGTTCTGTACCGTCATGACGATCGACCACCAGCTCACAGGCTGTAAGTACAAACAAACTTTTCCACCTAACGTCTGTTACAAAATAGCATGTTCATATTCTTCACGTTAGCATGCATGAAAAGGGTACAAGCTAGGCTTAGGCTAGCCTATATTACAGGAAGCTACACCAGGCACGTAACTGAAGTGTTCTGTTCGCGACGTGTAAAATCAGAGAATGCCTAATAGGAAGGGCTCTGGTAAAATCCATTAGAGGAATGGTCTATTTTCCCGAACGTAGCCTACAGGCCACTAACACGCCAGGTGTAGCTACTTCCATTGATTAGGCCTATTGGAAGCTAATTGTTGCAGTACATAACGCGAACGGAATGCTTCAGTTACGTGCCTGGTGTAGCTACACTCATAAGAAACTGACCACACTACCCAGAGATTTAGCTTGTTGAACCTATAATCTTCTAACCTAAGCGTTAAACCACAAATAATAATATTAGCAACAATATTTTATGCTCTACTAAGTACGGGTATTGTTCTAGTCTAAACAGGGAAAATCAAAAACACAATACCCCTGCACTATTAGGCTAAGTTGCTATCACTAGAGCTCAGGTACACTTCAGTCTAATTTATGTCTTCTTGCCATTATTACATTGACATACAATGATGTTTTGTTTGATTACTTGCTGTTTACTTAGTGTTTTGTATGTCTTCCAGAGCACATCCTCATGTCAGGCTACACAGCTTTCTAGCCTACATTAGGTCATCACGTTAGAAGCAAAGGTTTGTGATCTAACTTTTATTGTTGTGCTAGTTAGTTTCTAGAAGTCTTTTTCTAGTAGGCTAATACAGGTTCTTATGTGCTCGTCAATGTTTTGGAAAGTCAATTCATGGGTTTCTTCAGGTCACTTTCCACAGGTGTATAAAATCAAGCACCTCGATTATGAATGCAGACTGCATGGTGCTTGATTAATACACCTGTGTAAATGGACCTGATGAAACCCATGAATTGCATAACAGATAGAATTGATATTACCGAATGTCTTCTTGTGGGTGTGCTACTTAGTACATCATACACCTTACCACAGTCACTAAAATATTTTTGTTTCCATTGTGCCAGTACAGTTTTGTGAGATAGTGAATGTCCTGTGTACTATTAGTATCTTGTAACTTGACAGTAATACACATTTATTTACTTTAGGTACCCAAACAGAATACTTCATGAAAAGTATGAGTATTGATACAAGCACTTCGGATACACCATGGGCATGGGGGCCTGCTACCTCTACTGCCATCAAGCCTGTTCATCTAAGGCCAGCTAGAAGACCTCGGGTTGATCAAGAGGAGGAGGAGGATGAAAGCGACATCTCCACAATAACACCTGATGGCTCCACCTATGGCCCAGCGCAATCAAAGAGCAATGTAATAAAATCATCACAGCCAACAAATGTGTTTTGTGTGTTGTCCCTTCGGATCCCCAGGACAATACAAGCCGAAACAACAACTCAGACCTTTTTCCCTAAATAATCCCAGCACCATCTTACAAAGGATCTGTAGGCCAGATGTCTGCATCGTCTGGCAAAAAGAGGACATTGTTAATTCTGTGCATAGTTTGGATGTTCTTGTTTTGTGTTTGCATTATTTTAATAGACTGCAATATTACTATTTGTCAGTGTTTCACGGACCACCTAGCAAGAAAAAAAAAAAACAGTAGACCTACTTCAACAGTATATTACACAATAGGCCTTCTTACTGAACCACCTTGCTTATTGTCTTTGCACCTTGCTTATGGTGTCAGAGGATTCATATGATTTAAACTGGCATAGGTTACATCAGTGTTGCAGAACTGTTTGGATTTACATACAAGTTGGTTCAATATTGCAAACAACTCATCTATTATATTTTACCACATCTACTTGTGGAACACTTGAGATAGCTTGTGGACCACACTTTGATTACCACTGCTGTATGTAAATATAATAAAGTTGTTTATAGAAAATTGACCAGTTTTGTATATTTGTTTTAGGAGTTTCATCAGTTTTTGTCCCTTTTAAGCTAAAGGTTTATCTTACCTTTCATATCTTCTGTCTCACAGAGGGCCATAGTCGTCATAGTCGAATGTTTAGTGCATTTTGAAGGGAGTACATTATGCTAAGGCAGACTGGTTCTAATCCTGGGTACAGGGTCAGGGGTACTGGTGTTGCCCATTTTTCTAACCACATGAGCAATCCCCTTACGAAAAAGTAGTATAGGAATCTTATAGTATTTGGGACAAAATATTATAGTAATCTTATAGGAATAATTGGGACATACTGTAGAAGTACTACTAATAACTCTATAATATCCTGTAACCGCTATAGTTTTTCTATAGTAGTCTTATAGTACCTATAGTATGTCCAAATACTATAGTATTCCTATAAGATTACTGTAATATTTAGTCCCAAAATACTATAAGATTCCTATAGTAGGCTACTTTTTCTGTCATACGTGACAGAAAACAACTTGAGTAGGCTAACCTCTGCCAATGTCAGGCTATCAAAGCCATAGTTCTCATTACCGGAGAAGTCTTGCAGCACACATTCTCTGCTTCTGTAGGCATTCTGGTACAATTCTAGCAAAATATAGCTAGGTAGGCGTGTTTGCATTTAGATCTATATATATATTGGGCTATGACCAAGTGGTCTTTCAATGATAGTATCATGGAATTCAAACCATAACTATCTAGCTATTCCGATAGCATTAGCAGGCTAGGTCAGTGCCTGAACTGCATTTAGGGTGCTTACCTGTGTTGTGAAGTAAAATATCTACTAGGAAGATTGCAAAGACTTTTGACTGTGTAAAAAAATAGGTCTTTATTTTAAAACGTTTCCAACTGTTTATTACTTGAAAGCAAGATGACGATTGTCACAAACGTTTACCTCTTTTAGGAGAAATTTTAAGCTGACAGGCAATTGTTACCATTCTATTAAACCAACGTTCACCGACAAACGATCAGGAAGCGGTTCTTCTTCCTACTCGAATACTAGGATCAAACACATGAAGTTGTATCTCCGAAGAGATTTTGTGCAACAGTTTTGACTCGAGTTTTAGCCAGGTTTTAGCACTGTAAAGTTGAATATGGAGCATAGCACAGGCAGAATCGGATGAGGACGCACTGGAGGAAGCGTCACAGTACTGTTAGCCAATCAGAGGCGATGTCATTAGCATGTCATTAATATTCATGACTAGAGGCGAAATCCAGTCGTTCCTCCCCGCCCACCTTCCCCACCAAACTAGAACAGCATGAAACAGACGCAGGACAGCATTTTTTTCACCAAAACCGGCTCACAGGGCATTCATCAATACTACAGACCACTGCAAAATTAATGAAAAAACGATGAGATGAGACCTTTAAGGAAAGCAATTTTATATAAGTGGGTCTTTAGACTAGATTTGAAAACAGCCACAGATGGTGCAGATTTGATGTTATAAGGGAGGCTGTTCCAAAGCTTGGGTGCTCTAACTGCAAATGATCGGTCACCCCTAGTTGACAGTTTACTTTCTGGAACAACTAAAAGTCCCAGGCTGGAGAATCTGAGGGGCCGAGCTGGACAGTAGGGGGTTAATAAATCTGTTAAATAGTCAGGTGCCAAACCATGTAATGCTTTATAGGTAATAAGGAGGATTTTAAAATCAATCCTAAAACTCACTGGCAACCAGTGAAGATTGGCCAGAACTGGGGTGATGTGTTCCCTAAATTTAGACTTTGTCAAAAGTCTGGCTGCTGAATTCTGAACAGTTTGTAAACGAGAGATGGAATGACGATTTAAACAGGTGAATAAGGCGTTGCCGTAATCAAGTCTAGATGAGACAAATGCATGTATAAATCTCTCTGTGTCCTTTAAAGAAAGCATTGATCTGATTTTGGAAATGTTTCTCAGTTGATAATAACAGGACTGCACAAGGAGTTTTACATGTTGGTCAAATTTTAAATCTGTATCAAATAAAACCCCTAAGTTTCTAGAAGTAGTCTTGTTATTTGAGGCTAAATTTCCAAGAAAAGTCTTAGCTTGATTATAGACTTTGTCAGGGCCAATGAAAAGGACTTCTGTTTTGTCAGAGTTAAGCTGTAGGAAATTCTGAGACATCCAGTCTTTCACATCAGCTATGCAATCCTGCAGTACAGTTAGCTTGTTAAGCATGTTTGGTTTGACTGAGAGGTACAGCTGTGTGTCATCAGCATAGCAGTGAAATTATATGTTATGGCGGCGAATTATGTGGCCTAGAGGTAACATGTACAGGGAAAACAATATTGGTCCTAAAATTGAACCTTGGGGAACACCGCAAGTAATAGCTGAGGTAGAGGAAGTAAAATTACCTATTGAAACAAAAAATGTCCTGTTGGATAAATAGGATATGAACCAGTCCAAAGCAGGACCCGTTATGCCAACCCATTCTCTTAGTCTTCTAATTAAAATAGCATGATCAGTGGTATCAAAAGCAGCGGTGAGATCCAGCAACACCAAAACAGAGTGCTCACCAGAATCAGCTGCCATTAGTAGATCAAGTAAATTTCTCCAGGATGCTATTGCCCTTTAACAATTCAGAAAGTTGCATCAAGACCACCTTTTCCAGAATTTTGGAGATAAAGGGCAATTTAGAGATTGGACGAAAGTTTTTTAGAATGGAAGGATCAAGGCCAGGTTTTTTTAGGAGGGGCTGGACACTGGCTGTCTTGAAAAGGTCAGGGACACACCCTGAGGAAAGAGAATTATTTAAGATTGATAGCAGAGTAGGGCCTATAGCACTAAACACTTTTTTGAGAAGAGTGGCTGGTAAAATGTCTAAAGGACTAGATGAAGGATTCATTGCTGCAACAATGTCAGTGAGGGTCTGTATAGAGATAGGTCTAAAATAGCTGAGGTTATTAGGGCAAGAAGGGGGGCATGGAACAGTAGCAAGAGACATCGGAGATGGGATATTTGACCTAATATTAGCAATCTTATCAATAAAAAAATGATAAAAACTTTTCACACTCATCAGCAGAGGATGCCAATACAGTGGTGGGAGTAGGATTCAGGAGGCGATCAATAGTATTGAACAGGAATCTAGAATTGTTTCGATTGTTAGCAATAAGGTTTGAAAAATACTGTGATCTGGCATCTTTGACTGCTTTGTTAAAGGAGGAAGTTAGTTCTTTCAAATGTTGGTAATGAACCAGAAGCTTAGTGGCTTTCCATTTGCGTTCAGTTCTCCTACAGTCTTTTGAGGCTACGTATTTCATTAGTGATCCAGGGAGACCTTTAACAATAGGTTTCCTTTTAGTTTTAAGAGGAGCTACAGTATCTAGTATGGTGGTACATAACTCATTAAATGTGTTAAGCATGTCATCTGTATCTTGTAACCCACCAGCATCAGGCATGGTATCACTAAGTTTGTTAAACAAAGAAGAGAAATTGCAGGCAGTGTGATTATTGAAACTGCGAAAACTTACAATATGTGTGTGAGGTGCAACAGCAACTGGGAGAACACTGTCAAAGATGACAGTGGTGGTCTGACACCAATAGGTCTTTCACTAAAACATTGTTCAGCTCTAAGCCAAGAGAAAAAACTAAATCTAAAGTATGCCCATGTTTGTGAGTTGGTTCTAACACATGCTGTAGTAAATTAAAAGAGCCTGGCCACTCCGTATTAAGTCCCATTGTACCGAATTTTGGTTGCAGTTCCACCAGATTTCCACTGGGGGCGATCGCCATGAGTGCAAATTGGTCTCTTTCACCTGATTGTCGTTGACAAATCTCAGATTTGATTGTAGTTTGTATAACTTCAACATGGGTTATAGGTCAAAAGTTGAATGAACGAGTACTTATGTCCTTTTGTTTTCTTACAGGTTGGGTCGTTGTTGCCCATAACACGCTAGCATTGTGCTAATGAGTGACGTCATTGACACGTTTGAAAGGCTTTTTAGAACAATTAAGTGACTTTTAAAAAATATAATACTCAACCAAGTGTATTTTCCATGCCTCCCCTTTCGAATACAATATTCAAATGACTTGAAAAAAAATTATATCCCGAGAAAAGTGGATTTTGAGGGGTACAGCTCCATAGACCTCCATGCATTTTGCACTCGTGGACGAGCGCCCTCATGTGGAACCACAGAAGGAACTGCAACCAGTTCAGAAACCGGAAGTTTTCCGAGAGTGGCAGTTCTCCCCTTATTAGACATTCTCTGATGTTGATCAGCTGTTGATCAGGTGTCACTTTACTGCCGGGCGTAGAGGCGATAGCGAGAGCGGACTGCTCTAGAAATCCGCGTTGTTTTGGCAAGAGATCCTGTGGAGATGATGATGTTCTCAGAGGGATGCTTTCCTCTGTCGCTCGGGTGATGAGAGAGCGACGTGCGCCTCTGTGCAGGTAGCCTTTCCGCCGGAGGATCCCCGCTGCCCGGCAAAGGTGGAGCACCTCATTGCTGATGGGGTCGGTGGAGGTGAACTGTCGAAGTTCAAGGGGTGTGTACTGAAAGCCCCCCATAGCCGAAACACAAACTCTGACACGGGTTGACGCATCAGCCAGACTGATGGTACCGATCCACTTGCACGACACTTCATTTTGACGTGTCGCATTCCACTCTAGTCCTATGGGTGACGTCAAGCGACTTTAACGCGCCCGCAAAGCATTCCGGGAAGGCAGCGCTGCATTTGAAAATATGTCGCGCGTCAAAAAGCTGGGCGAAGCCCATCTTTATGCAAATGAATCCGTTGAACGCGAGGCGACTCTCCAATGAAAGGACGAGGTTGTAGGTCCTTTGTTCTACCACAACGGTGCCTGTGAAACTTTGGTTCCGCTTACAAGACATATAATATTTTAACGATCTCTTCCACGACCACCTAGTAGTCCATAAAACAAACGAAACTAGGATTTGGATGAATATATTCACTGTTGGTGTTTCTGGTGAGGATTTGAGATTGCATTGAGTAGTTTAAATAAAACAAGATTTCGAAATGGCTTGCATAGTTTGTTTAGCCTATTAATGTGTTGTATACTGTTAAGTACAGTGATGGCCAAAAGTGTTGGCACCCATGCTAAAGTTGACTGAAAAGAGGAATATATATCTTTTGGAAATTGATCTTAATGCCTTAAGTGAAAAATGAGGAAATATCTAACCTTTAAGGACACCAATTTTCTTACTGAATGAATAATGTATCATAAATAAATAAATGTTCTTCCTTAAAATACAGGGGTCATAAGTATTGACACCCCTATGTTAAATTCCCATAGAGACAGGCAGATTTTTATTTTTAAAGGCCAGTTATTTCATGGATCCAGAATACTGTGCATCCTGATAAAGTTACCTTGGCCTTTGGAATTAAAATAGCCCCACATCATCACATACCCTTCACCATACCTAGAGATTGGCATGGGTGTTATTTCAGTTAGCCTATTAGCTGGTTTGATGCTCATTGAGCTCAATGCAAATCAAACCAGCTAATAGGCTAACTGAAATAACACCCATGCCAATCTCTAGGTATGGTGAAGGGTATGTGATGATGTGGGGCTATTTTAAGGAAGAACATTTATTTATTTATGATACATTATTCATTCACTAAGAAAATTGGTGTCCTTAAAGGTTAGATATTTCCTAATTTTTCACTTAAGGCATTAAGATCAATTTCCAAAAGATGATTTTATATTCCTCTTTTCAGTCAACTTTAGCATGGGTGCCAACACTTTTGGCCATCACTGTACATGCCTAAAATTGTGGTCCATTTGTGGAAAAACACTTATAGATACGTTAAAACGAACTGACTATGAGCTGGTAACTGACATTTTAAAGAAAGCCCACACACAACTGAACGTGGGGAGGCAGCGTGACATCTATGCGACACAACAAAATAAAGTGTCGTGCAAGTGGATCGGTACCGATAGGCTACGTTATCGGTGCACTTGCAGTCACCTAACGTCCGTCCAGCTAGCACGAAGCCTCAATCTCCCCACTGGTCAGTCCATCGACTATACCCAGCAGCTGGACAGTCAACCGACTAGGAACCCAGCATAGGATGTAAAGGGAGAGAGACACTAGCAAGCGAGCGCAGCTTCCACCACACAAGCAGGCAGCAAATCCAAAAACAGTGAAGTAGCCTAACATCAACTCTTCAGGGCAATAGACAACTAACTATTCACAGTCCAGATAGTGGCAGCAAGGGAGTAGGCCTCGAAGTGACACCCAGCAGTGCAGACGACCAGTCACCTCGCTGATGGCAATCGGCAGAAAAAACAGCTGATCACCAGGCGAAAAAACAGTGCAGGTACGTTCAGAGACAGGGGGAAATGCCGTAAAAGTATGGAAAAACAAAATAAATAATTGAAATAAAAAGGCTATCTGTAACTGTACAGCTAAACTAAACGAATGTACAAAAATTAAGAAAAATAATCGTGAATAAAATTGTAAATATTAAAAAATCTGAATAAAAACAAGTCAGACGGAGCGGCTTGAGCAGCCAGCGTCCCCGTTGCTAGGCGACTTTGCATCATGTGCTGCTTTAAATGCATTATCGCTTCACTACCCAACACGCGAACAAGAAAGAAAAGAAAAAAGAAACCAATGTGCTTATGTCGCGATTTCCGATAGGCCCAGGCCTAGAGAAAAGACAGCTATGGTAACCTAACAATTAGGATTTGCTTTGCCTACACTTCTGTTTGGTTGTCCCAAACTTTGAGACGATCCATACTCGCATTAACTGAATCTTATCAACCCGAACAGCGATGTTCCAAACAGAGTGACAGGATGCAATGCCTAATAATCTCACTGCCTTCGGCATAACTGCTAACAGTGCGCCTAGGCCTACTGTTAAACACCTGAAAAATATTAAGCTGCTGTTTTCTTTTCATGACGAGCACTAGGCCTACACTTAAATGATTTATGACTGAATGGAACGTTGCGTTTTTAAGCACCAGAACTGCTTATCACGTCGTGTGACAAAGTTTACACCAATCATCATCTTCTAATGTATCCTTATGTTGAGATGTCCATTCTCTTTGCCCTAGGCTATCATTTGTGCGCGAAGCATGTTTCAATTAAGACAATACACAAGCTATTTTTTATTGTTGTAATATTGAATGATTTCATGAATAAATTGTACGCACAGTGCATACAGGATTACGGCTGGCGGCGCCACTGACCAAGGCCACAGTAGCCTGTGAACCTCTGATTTTCAAAGGGAAATCATGGCGAACGCAAGGGCAACTCTTCTCTTCAATTTCCCTTCCAAATTACTTTTTATTGTCTGAAGACATCTATCGCAAGAATCTAACATTCTAACAGGAACAGCAAAGCAAATGCAAGCTAACCAAAGTGCAGTCGGTTCTCCCGCCATGGTTTATGAAATCACACACCGGCTGTATCTGAAGCCCCACGCACGCATAGGCCTACGACTATCACTCTACACGCCCCCTGTTGCACGTCACAATTTAATTTACTATAGCTGATCCTGCCTTCTGGCTCCCCAAAATGCCGCATCATGTGAACAGATCAGCAGGCCGGCACATTTTCACCTTGCTTTCAGACACAAAAAGATGGCAAAAAGACGTCTCCTCTTCCCGCAAATTTAGCGTGATCTCTGTGTGAAAAGGCCTATTGTTGTATCATACGCGGAGTTAGTGGGGGGGGCAGGGGGAGCACTGCCCCCCCTGGTGGAAACGGGTAATTGCATTGTTTCAAAAATTAGTGAAATACGTCTGGCATGACCAGATATTTTAAAAATAATTTAAATAACACAAAACAACAATAAGGAACAGGCTGCGGTTGATGATGGGAGCAGCCAGGTTTTCTTCTCTTGCGATCCTTCACATTGAAAGTGACATTACGGCCAACCTGACGAGGCATGCAGGACGCAAAAAACGCGAAAATTACTGTTGCACTAGTATGGACATCTTGCCGTGCCAACGTTGCAATAAAGGTTGCCTAAATGCCATGTATATAAATGTCCTGTCAGCTTACTAATTGATTTTGCGTTGTGTGTAGATTTGGACTTTTTATTCCACTTTGTTTAAACAGCAAAGTGGCAAAGCCTTGTTCACCTGTTTGGAACTGGCTGGTGAATGGGCGCGTAGGCCTGGCTAGATGACCCTTTTAGTGCATCTAGGCCTACTGATCGCTGTGGATTACTTTTGTTCGTGTCATTGGATTACAGCAAAATATGAATATTTTTTTCTTAACATGTCTTAACGTAATGGCGTGATTGCGCTTCGTTTCTGCTTTTGGAGAGGCATCAGACTGTAGGTGAACACTTCCTTTGATTCTTGGAGTTCTCGCTATGATTTAAGTCTGCCCTGCACTCAATAGCCTACAGTTTGGAGTTTACTTACTTTGCCTTTGTAGAATCGAATTTGAGTTTTCAATGACTCGTTCTCCTTAAGCTAAGCATGCATGAACCGATGCATCTTGTTATTTAAAACTCCACTCTGCTAGGTGGCTTGCATGCCAGCAGCACTCTTGAGGCGTCGGAGGTTTACCAACGTTCCACAAGCACAGCTAAGCTGGCATCCGTTACACTAGGCTATATAGTTCGTTTTTAATAGCAAACAGAAGTGTCAAGATGGCAACAGGCCATTACATTCTTTAATTGACAAAATATGATTGTACAAAATATTCAATCAATGTGGCGCAAATGAGGCTAGAGGCGGTGGATTAATTTATCAAAAGTGAGCAGCAACTCTATGGGCTAAGCCCCCAATGTTTTCAACTGCTAGGCGACACCCCTGTCTATTGCGTTTCAAGACAACCGTGCTGCATTGGATTTCATGAGGACGAATTGTTAAATTGTTACAATGTAATTCACCCTTCGCTAAGTCCCGCCCTCCTTAGTTACTGTTGCTATGCCTGACAAGCTTTAGGACCCTGCACGTCTATTACATAAGGGGAGAACCCGGGACTTTTCAATGAAATGTAATTTACAAAGACATCGTACCACACTGAAAGCTAATATTTTGTCACTAGCAACCTACATCTGTCCTCTGTCAAATACAGTTGGAATTTCATCTCTGAACAAAACCGTTCATGAGTTATTTAAGCAGAAGTCGAATGTGCGTTTTGTTTCATTCGACTCTCCTGGCCAGAATGAATGGAACAGGCATGGGGGATGAAAGAAACCGAGAAGATACCATTTAAGCTATGTACTTCCCACAACTTCAATATTTGACAACATATTATAAATGGTACTTCAAATAGGTTTAAATAGATTGCTGATGGGCTATACATCTTGGTGAACGTCTGTTAACAACTTCTTGCCGTTATCATGAAGCGTGTATCTCGCGGTTATGGAAATATCATGCAATATGCCATTTTTTATAGTTAGAACAATATGTGTTCCCAATTATATCATGTTTCTATAGTGTAACATGTTATTTCACTGTGTCTTTACATGGGTTAGGGCACCACACATCCAAATAAGTGCCCTTCGTGACCCACAGGCCTTCAGTCTCCATAGGTTAACATGGCAAAACTCGAAAAGCTTGTCAGACCTCCCGTGCCTAGTGACGGGTTGCTAAGCCACGATTGGCCTGTGGCGGTTTTCAGGTGTGGCTTAGCGAAGGGTGAATTATATATATCATTATTTAGCATGTTTGTTTTCTCCATATGTGCTCATGCATTGCTGTGTTCCCCAAGTGGTAGGCCAGGTCTCAGCTGCTACAATTATTTATTTATTTTTGTCTGCCCCCCCTGGCTCGAATGTCAAACTCCGCCTATGTGTTGTATGACAAGTTCTTAAAATTAGATCTTTGGAGTCTAGGCATTTGAGGGACCAAACGTCCACAGAACTCAATAAATGCAGCTAGGCGGGAGCTTACCCAAGGGAGACACGCTACTGATGATGGAGTTCCAAGATTCACACCAAACACACATGCACACACACTCGGAGTGAAGTGAGTTTCTCTATAACGCAGACTGCGGTAAGCAGTACACTGAACCGCACAGCTCACCGCACAGCACAGCACAGCAACACACAGCACGGCACAGCACAATAAAGCACAGCAAACATGCAGTGATAGGGTCCCACCACCAGGTGCCTAGCCTCCCCTTAGGAGCGCCCCGACCTGCCAAACAAACAAACAAAGACAAAACAATTAAGGCACCAGAGGATAGCAGTAAATCAACCAAAGAGGACACAACCACAATACACTGATGACAGCAACACTAACACTGACAAAGCTTAAATCATGCAAAGCGACAGTATACACGATCACATGCAAACAAAACTGAGGGAGATATACGCATCATGCCACAGCGCACAGGAAACACTGTCAATATGCAGTAGATGTTATAATTAGGCAGCTTCACCAACAAAACCAAAAGGAAACCCAAAATAAAGACCCAGAGTCTACGAAAGTAGACGCAGACACTAACAATACGCGTCTGGACAAGAGATGGAACAAACAAACAAAATAACTCACGAAATAATCACAAGTTACAAGCAAGACAGAGACAAACACTAGACGACAATCAATCGTCAGACAAAACAGCAGCGCCTGTGAAGTCCGGCCTTCCAGTCAACCAGGCTACACGCACCTGCAAGATGCAGATCAGATTAAAATATACGATACATTTTTACAAATGAATTTGAGTAATAGGATAGGCAACCATTTACATCTGGAGATGGTTTGTAGGCTAATTCCTGTAGAGCTCACCAAAATGATCATTACAAGACAAGACTTACATAATACATTACGATTTTTAAGTTACTTGGTCAACACTGATGACAACCATCACTTTCTATGTGTGTGTTTGTGTGGAGGGTCAATCAAATTATATGATTGCCACTGATGTGAATGATCTCACAAATCACACAAGCCAAATCAAATTTTAAAAAATCGCAAAAGTATCGAAATCGAGATTCTTCACTTAGTATTGGTATTGAAACACTAATGTTGGTATTGTGACAACGGGAGTTGGGGATGTGTCCCCACCAAAGCTGACACCAAACCTCAGGTGGAGAAGAAGGATGGTTCGTGTGTTTTCTTCCTACACCTCATCCAATTGAGTGCAGAGGCCTTCCCCCCCTGTATCGGTTGAAACACGCCCCATAATTATGTCCCAATGGAGCAGTATCAGACTCATATTCTGACTAGAATTGAGTATGACTACGTCAGGCTACGAGCCGCCTACCATTCTAAATCTGCTCAAATCCCCTTTTGCCAAATGTACCAAATGTGCCATGTACCAAATGTGATGCTGCCTAAGGGGGGCGATGTTGAGTCTGGTTATGGTCCGTGGTCATGATGAAAGGGAGTTTGTTCTGACCTGACCCATGTGATGTGATGTTGTAGCTTGACAACATGTTAACTGTGGGACAGCAAGACTTCCAACTTGAAATGTATGGACATCAGTTATCTAGGAGAGGTGCGGTTAGCACATAAACTACGGTAATACATTATGGTAATTTAATTTCATACATCATTGCAAATATATCGAGAGTGATACATGCCGTTTTAACTTGCACCAGCTATTTAATGTTTGGCACCACAATACTTAAGCTAACGTAACGGTAGCTCTAGCTCCTTAAAATGGCTTGTCCAGGCTAGCATTCCTAGCTAGAAGCTATACCGTTAGTTACCTAATTTAGTGTTCAGGGTGTCCTTGTTCGATGCTAATCGTAGTTACTATCATTGTTCTTTAGCTCTGGATGATCAGTTTCAAAGCCGTCTGATGTTGGTGACTTTAGCGCTTGTGTGTGATGGTTATACAATATCCCTTTGCGCATCTGTCCTGCTGTAATCTAGCTAGCTAGCTACTAGCTCCATCAATGGTGTTGTCCATAACGTTAGCTAGCTAGCCAGTGAGAAGTAATTGAATGGTAGGCTAATGTTTAGAAAAGTAGTAGTTCTAGGCTCACACGGAATATTTCACATTTTATTCGCAGGGTAACAGGAATTTTAGCGTATTCATATTACTGAATTGCCAAGTTAAAATCCGTTTGGAGGAATGACTGACTGCATAACTTTAGATGGACAGCGAATCGTCCGTGAGCTGTCCATCTATAACGGAACGTCACATATTACCAACCGTCCTGTATGTCCAACCTCTTACGTGTATGTGTCACTTAATATTCATTTCTATACAAACTAAGACGGCGGATTCCTAAAAAAACGCAAGCACCCACACCATAAGTGTATCTTAATTAGCTATGTACCAGAAAATACATTTTACCGTGACTCGAAGAGCTGTAAACAGGCTGCGTGTACAAATCCGCTTGGAGCTCAGTGGAATTTTGAATTGCAACGAGAATTCTCGGGCTAACTATTATGTGCCTTGAGAGGTTGGGAATAGGCACCTACCAGCCCAGCACTTAACTCCGAGTGTGGTACACAAAATCGGATATTTCAGGCAGTAAAAACTCCATTAAGAACCAAACTAAATTTTGTTCAAATCTACACACCTATGGCTCCTGAAAAATGTAAGGTTCATTTATCAAATGTTATTATGTTATTAAGTATTAAAAAACATCGTTTTAGAATTTTCTAACGAAATGGTTGGTAATTAGCACGTTTACGACACAGTTATGAGTGAAGCATTAAGCCTTCCTAGCTAACGATTGCTAATATTAGCTGTCAAGACTACATGATAATCTCAAACTAACACCACCCGTCAGTTTTGCTTTGTTGTTATGTTTTTTACAAATAGTTGTGTTAAAATTACATCAGTTTGTCAGTCATCTAAACTTTGAACTCGCTCAGGGTTCTTGTGGGTAACGTACATTTCATAGATTCCCAGATAAAACCATCAGTGTTTATGTGTTTATTTACTTACATTTTAAGAGCATGACTAATTTTCTTGTTTTGCCAGTTGCTTGTGTCACTTCAGTCTATTAGTAATTATTTTAATATTATTAGTAATATTTTAATTTAAAAACAAAATTGCCCAAGACAATGTTTGAGTAGGGTGAAGCTTAAATTTTCCAAGTTGCTCTACTTGTTACTGAAATGGCTCAGTAAAGCCAATGGCCAGTTCATGCTTTAAAATGGTATGATCATTGTTTTTATATAGATTATACAGGCATTGGGTAGCTCATGTGGCACCCGCCCTGTTTTTAAGAGTGATTTAGCCAAGTTAATTTTTCAAGAAGACAGGCGTGATCTAATCCTTAAGGAAAGTAGACATGTGTTCTAATGCCTTTTTGGATTTCAGTTTATTATGTCATTGTATGAAATACAGGCAGTGATGGGTGCCTGATTATGAAAGGTTTGTGCCAACATAGTGTGACAGGCGAAACCTACTGCCCTTCAGAGCAAGCTCATCATCTCAAGGTTCTCAACCTTTTTGGGGCTAAGACACACTAAAGGTCAAACCAAAACGCCAAGACCCATTGACTTATGGTTACTCATTATAAAGTAACATTATTCCAAAAAGGGTGTTCATACTTGTGCCCATAGTTTGTCTTTACAGAGTGTTCATGAGCTGAGACCATAGCAATAGGCATGTGCTCACATTATGTTTTGATTAAGCTGTGCCAATGATGCATACCTGTCTAAAAATAGAAGATTAAAATTATTATATGCTTAGTATTATTGTATGCTTAGTAATTAATGATCTGTTTTGAGATGACGTAAATCAAGAAGACTGTGATGACTGTCTTTTTTAAAGCTTTATATTCTCATGTTTTGACTTCTCATTTGTTGTCATCGTGCTAGGTGCGGTGTGGATGGCTGTCAGCCGGCACGTTGGGAGATGATGCGTCGCCATTGGCTGCTGGTGGGCGTGTGTGGCTGGGTGCTCCTACTGCTCATGGTTGCTAGTCGCTTCATCAACTTCAACCTGCGACTACCTGATGGTGAGTGATGCCCGACCATACTATTAAAAACAGAGTATCTCTTAATACATTTATTAATAACCAACGTTTATTAATCACAGTGGAAGTACGTGTCCAATCTGAAGAAGAGAATAACAAATGCAATCTCAATCACAAAACACATTTGCATTCCAATTATGAATACATCAACACAGGCTTATACAATTATAACACATTTATTAACATGTAAATTCTTTCAGACCTTTCTTTAATCTCATTTTCTTTCACGCAATGTCGTGTCGTCCGGCTGTTTTGTTTTTAATTTGATAACCTCCTGGCCAGCACTTCTCCTTGGGTGTACATTCCTCTTCCACACTTTTGCCCAACCATACTGACAAAGAATCAGGGCTGCCCAATGAATCGATTTTTCATCGAAATCGCAATTGTAACTAATGCAAATAGCTAATCGCAAAAGGCTGCAATTAATCATGCAGCTCATAAATATGTCCCAATGATTAATCTTCATGACCTCTATGCTTTTTATATTCATGTAGTCCTTCATGTGTGATAGACAATGACGCTCATCTAACACATTTCGAATATTGAAGCTTGACTACTGTTCACTGGGTGCTTGACTAGTATAGTATACTATGTTGCACTTTTAAACTATTGCCCTTTTGCCCTTTAACGCCTCCCGGAGGGGAGTGGGGTGAACAGTCAGTGGTTGGGGTGAGAAGAGATGATGACTGGTATCTGACCAACACAGCTTAAAGTTCTGTTAACAGTGGAATGACAGACACGTCTGCTGTGTTTTACAGACTATGGGGGGAAGGTGAAGTTACGGACTTGGACCGAGCTGTCTTTCAAAACAGTCAAACCTCAGAAAGCAATACAGCAACCTAACAATTTGGTAAGGTTGCCATAAGATTATTATCATTGTTTTGTCAATAAAACTTTATTTTTTATGACATGCTGGTTTCCCACGGTAATAGTTCTGTTCACTTGGTTGACTATTAACCCATAGGTGCATCTGTAGTGCTCAGAAATACTGAAACAGCTTATTACAATATTTCAATATCTGCAGTGTTCTATAATCCTAGTATATAGGACTATCTCAGTTTTAGCTGGACGTCAATTGTCTTGTCATATTTCTCATTTAGTCAACAGAAAGTGGAATCTCTTCTGCTATTACATAGCATCAGGACTGATTTGTGGTAGGACTGTACTCAGAATATCGATATTATATCGTCATAGCATTAGGACTGATGAGCGGTAGGGCTGTATTGACATACATTGTCATGTCCTCCTGTATTGATACAGCATCAAAGAACAAAACCATAAGACACAATGTAAAAGGTCATTTTAGAATGTCAAGGTTAAAGTTAGCAACTTTCAGATTTGAAACAGAATTATTATTTTTACTTTTAAGATCTCTGGGCCTGAATTGTTTTTTTAAGTCTTGTGATCCTTAACGCTTTGCCTATTACTTTTATACAATTACGTATAAGTAAGGGATACTGCTCTGCTGCGCGTCGGGGTCCAGTTCGCCCTGTCGGGACTTATTTTCCCAATAATGACCGGCGTTCTATACATTATCCCGCTTATTACACGGTTACTACCAAAACGAAACAATAAACTCCCCACGATGTGACTCTTTAGCCTACATAGCCTAGGCTATAGCCTATTTGTTACCGTTTCATTGTGGCTTTTGGTGAGAAACAAATAGTTCACAGCACACGCTGAACTTGAATCAAACATTCTTTAGAACACAGCTGATCAACCGTCTGCTTTCACTTTTGAATGATGTTCCAGTCCTTGCACAGTAATATCAAAGACGCGAAATAGAAGTATTAAGCCCATTTTCCTTGACAGCGGTCTGTTATACTTAGCAACGTCTGTTATTGAGAATTAGCAGACCACCGAACGTTGGGAAGGCCCATTTAAGTGAATGGAGCATTCTGCAGCACTCTGAAGAGCCGTGTAATAAAGAATTATAAAGAACAGTTCGTAGAGCAGCTCTTCTGTTTTGGACACGATCATTATTTAGAATCAACATGTCAACATGTATTGTAATGCATATCGTTTCGTAGCCTCTGTATTGACATATTGTATCATGAGGTTTCGGGCAATAGTCAGTCCTATAATGAGTGGTCAGCCCTAATAATTCGGTGTACATTTACATGTACTTGTGCATATGCACACTCATGCACGTATGTGTGTCTGTGCGTCCTCCTTAGTCCACCGTGGGGGCTTTACCCACAATCCCGTCTGACTGGCGGTCTGTGCGAGAAAGGCGTTTGGATGTGCTGGCCAGTGTCTGCCGGAACTCTTCCATTCGGAATCTCACACACACTCCCATCAACAAGTTTGTCCTGGACCGCATATTTGTGTGTGACAAACATAAGATTCTCTTCTGCCAGACCCCCAAGGTTGGCAACACACAGTGGAAGAAGGTCCTCATTGTTCTCAATGGTGAGTGTCTCTTTGTGTCTGTGTGTGTGTGTGTGTGTGTGTGTGTGTGTGTGTGTGTGTGTGTGTGTGTGTGTGTGTGCTTGATACATGACTCATAGTGAGGGAGGGCCAGGGGTTTGGCTTGTGGCAATGTAGCTTACTGGTTGTGTACACTGGCATTGTTGCCCACAAAATTAAGACTCTTTTTGTAATGGCATTTTCATTAGTTGGAAAACATATCAGGCGAAATCCTGCTCATATTGAGCTCAGTATGAGCTTTCTCTCCTGTCCAGTTGTGAATGTGCCTAAGGTGGATCTTATGTCCTGTCCAGTTGTGAATGTGCCTAAGGTGGATCTTATGTCCTGTCCAGTTGTGAATGTGCCTAAGGTGGATCTTATGTCCTGTCCAGTTGTGAATGTGCCTAAGGTGGATCTTATTCTTTTGTCCCCATGTTCTTTTTCTGTAGGAAAATATTCTAAGGTAGAGGACATCCCTGAAGTATTGGTACATGACCATGAAAAGAATGGCCTTCCCCGCCTCTCCTCCATGAAAGAAAATGAGATTAAAGAAAGGTCTGAAAGAATATTTACATGTTTATAAATGTGTTATAATTGTATAAGCCTGTGTTGATGTATTTGTAATTGTAATTCAAATTTGTTTTGTGATTGAGATTGCATTTGTTATTCTCTTCTTCAGATTGGACACGTACTTCAAGTTCTTTATTGTTCGAGACCCTTTTGAGCGAATCATCTCTGCTTTTAAGGACAAATTTGTGAAGAACCCTCGCTCTGAACCCTGGTACAAGCATGACATCGCCCCTGCCATAATTCGCAAATACCGCAGGATCCATCGAGATCCCGACGACGACTCCAGCCAAGAACCGCCCGGATTACGCTTTGAAGATTTCGTACGCTATCTCGGTGACATATCTGGACAGAGGCGACTCAACAGGCAGTTTGGGCAGCATGTGATTCACTGGCTGACGTACGTGGAGCTGTGTGCGCCATGCGATATCTCGTACAGCGTGGTGGGTCACCATGAGACACTGGACCGCGATGCCCCCTACATCCTCAAGGCGGCCGGGATCGAGCACCTGGTGTCCTACCCGACTATCCCGCCCGGCATCATGCTCTACAACCGCACGAAGGTGGAGCGCTACTTCTCCGGGATCAGCAAGCGCGACGCACGACGCCTCTACAAGCGCTTCCAGGGGGACTTTGACCTCTTTGGCTACCCACGGCCTGACTTCCTGTTGGACTGAGAGAGGCTGCCCCTCCCTTCAACTCCATGTAGCACCGGCCCTAGCATGAGGGACGGCCAGCCTGGCCGACCTGATGGCTTTGGCTGTTCTTTGGCCAAGTGGTGGAGCCCTGATGGCTTTGGCCTTTCTCGTGAATGGCAGGGAGGGCGACTATGATTGTCCCCTTCCAGTACCTGGGTTTCCCAGCATATGGTGATGGTGGACACTCCCTCTAGAGTTTGATGATAATGGTCAGATGTTATCGCTATATTGGCCAAGCAATTGCTGCTTCTTGCTGTAGTGCAGCAACATTATTTAACAAGACTACTGTACACTAAATATGTAATGTAGTTACCTGCTCTTACCTTGTCTCCTTTTGGAAAAATGTGCAAAGACTTGAACTAACAATTGCAGTATCTCTTTTTTACAGACCGATAAACACTCCACAACATTTAGATAGTGCCAGAAGATAATGACGATTTGATAACAGTTGGCAGTTGAGTAGAACAGTATAAAATAAAAGTCAACTTTATGAATTTAAGATCATTATAAGGGTGTTGGTGGTGGTTGTGGATGTTGGGGTGTTTGCGACAGAAACTAAAGGGTTGGTTTGAATCCCTGACCAGCGTAGTGTCAGTAATATTGAGAAATTGCTCTGCACAGATGTACAACTGTGTTGTAGTGCCCTGTTTCTGCTGACAAAGTGTCCTTGTAGTTGCCAACAAAATATACCATGTAGGTTAATACTCTGAATGCCTCTGAATTTGATTGCAGTGGAGTAATACTGAGTGGTAGTATTGTAGCATCCAGTAGTTATTCTGAAACCTTAGTGAATTCCTACTCAAAAGGTCTGGAGCTGCATTGTGTCATGCTAGCTAGGTCATGAGATGATGTCCAGTCTGTTCAAGAGGTTGTATTATGTCAGAAAAATATATTATATTATTATTATATTTTAAGATAAATGGAATGGAAAGGACTGTTGTGACTCCTCGTCGGTTATAAAAAAAGAAATTTTAAAGCAAAACAATCAAACCCACGTCACCCTTGCTGTGTGGATGTTTCACATTCCCATACCTAGGACATATTTTTCAGGAAAAACATCATATGAAAGAAGTTGTGATATGTGACAAACAACTCATGAAGTCACCACAGTCTTTTTGTCCAGGAGGATTTGTGTCAAAATAGCCACCTATTGCCCCCACAGTGATGTAGTGTGGCAGAAGACAGTTCAGACTGGGGCACTTTAGTCGTGGGTGTGCAGTGGCGAAAAAATGACCAAGCACACGCCCAGCCTGTGCATGATGACCTCACTCCAGCGCTGTGATGTCATTTCCTGTTCACATTCTTCCGTCATGATGGTCTGAATATGTTCATGTCAGTTGCAGTAGGACCAGGGACATGGAAAGGTGTTACATTGCACTGAAATGACTAACTAAATGACGCAACTAGAACCTCCTCAACAAGTCTGATGTCTTTCTTCAGCAAAACATTATCCACACACTATTCACAATTGATTGCTAGAGCATTTACATGTATATGTAAATATACAACTGTGAATATGTTATTAAGGCCATAAATGGTGTTAGAGGTTTTCTCTGAAACTAACAAGTTAACTGGAACAAGTTAACTAGAAGCCATTGGGAACACCATCAACAATTGCATTGCTAAATGATGCAAAACATTTGGTAACTTGGCTGTAAAATCTAAATTGTTTACAAAGCTTCCTACCGATACCAAAAGAACACTAAATGGCTTGAGTGCCTAGTGGGGACAACATATAATCTGTTTACCATCAAAAATGTATCTGAGAAAGTCATGTAAAAATGGTTTCATATGCTGCAGAACGGTGTAATGTATCTCGTTTGACCACTTAGGGGCAGTACTGCACTAAATGTGACCTTTATACCACTTAAGTGTAGGCGGCCTAATGTAACCCAATCAAGTGACATCCAGTTGTTCTTAAGCACAAGGAAATAATGAGTGGTTGTTGGGAAGCTAGAGATCTGTGAAACGGGTAGCAATAGTTATTTAAGTATTTTTAGCAGAATCCTGAAATGTTATGCTCAGATAAAAAGTTCTTTGTCAACTTGCTCTTAAATGGAATCAGACACAGACTGAGGAAACCTTTTTAGTCTTCTCCCAGAGAGAGGCTGCTGTAGCATCATGCTTTTTAGTCTTCCTTTTAAAGAGACATTTATTTCCCTCAAATAGAGGAGCATTTACTACTACTGTAGTATAGTATAGTAGCATCATGCTGCATCATCATGTCCATCATGTCAGCCATCAGTGGCCGTTTTTCTATTTTTATCAGGTCATGTCAGATCATGTCGTCAGATCTCAGAAGGTAACGTTAAGGCTTTTTGCGTATGGGGTGTCGGGCCTAACGTACAGAATACTTCAGGGTCATTAGACTGATCAGTGAGACACAATAACAGCCTGCGGTGAGTGGGGAAACCTGGTTGCTATAGTAGCATACGGTATCTCTCTGCCCTGCCTAATGCTCAGTCCTCACCAAAGATTCTAGAACAAATGTGTAAACAGGCATTAAGAACAGGTATCCTAACCATTTTTTTTGGGGGGGGGGGGGGGGGGGGGACTCCACTGAAACCTGTGATGGCCACAACAACGATGTTCAATGATGTCGTGGTTCATTGGTTACAACTAACATTTTGTAGATCTGTGGTCATACCCTGGATTTTTGGAACTACGCGAGGCTGCATAGGCGGCAAAAAGCGTACAACGAAGTCCAATGGGAGTGTCGCCACTCTGTTTTATCTACTGCTCTGTGAAAACTGAGAGGTGGTCACATGGTCTCGTGCTGAACAGCATGTGCTGTGAGATTGAGGGTCTTTTCAGAACAGTATTGTTGGACAGGTGATACTAGCAATGTGCACGTGTGCTTTTCTGTGTGTGTGTGTTTGAATGAGAGAGAGAGAGAGAGAGAAAAAAAAGATAGAATGAGTGTGTGAGTGTCCTTGTGTGAATGCGTGTAGCCTACGTCCAAGACCACACACAAAAGCCTGCTAAGCACGTGCAAACCGTGAGACTCCGAGCGAGGGGACACTAAAGACCTCAGACACTGGACAGGACTCAAACTCAAACTCTGGTCAGACTGAACCAAGTGGCTGCGTAATAGAAAAAGATGTGGATTTTCAGCATGTATGAGGTGCTAATGTTTTAATATTCACTCCCGAGGTCACATGAGCTGGAGCCCAGATAAGACATTGGTGTTTCTAGATCATGTAGAACCATGTCTAAATATGTTTTCTTCTTTGCATGGTAGAGTTTTAACCTGCAGAGGTAAACAGGTCCATTTTGACCACAAAGATCACTATTATAGTTCTTCATCCCTGTTCCTGGATTCTCTGAATATTTTAGCAATGTTATATAGGCTACTATAGATGATGAAATTCCCAAATCTTTTGCAATTTGACATTAAAGAGTATAGTCTTATATTGAATATAGGCCTAATGGTGATGAATACCTACCTATGTATAGCCTACTTCTGAGAGATCAACCTCTGGGATGCTCCTTTTTATATGGTGGCACTCCAACTAATTAATTGTGAAATATTTGTATTAGTATTTGTCATGAAATAGTCAAATTGCTCAGTTTCGACATTTGATATGTTGTCTGTCCTTTTTGCAACTCAATATGGGTTTAGGGTCCACGGCAGATCATACAGTAGCCTATTTAGCCGTTCTGTGGGTGGTGTCAGATTTTAGCTAGATCTTAGGTATCCAGCGCACAGATTAAAGAGAAGGCCTATTGAGGCTAATCCTTTGAATCCTCCCTCCACCACGCGAGCGCCAGTGGCAGTTTCCCCATAGGGAGCTGCAGGGTAAAGGCAGTTTCAGATTCAGTACGTAAGCTGCAAGGTATAGAGGCAGGAGTCAGTAAGTACAGTAAGCTGCTGTTAAAACCACCCGAGCAGGCCTTCACGTGCAGTGCTCAGGTGCACGGCAGAAAACAGTCTACATTATCAATGCTGTAAATAATGGCTAGGATTTTGAGGATACACAAAGGCCTTTTGCCAGCAATCATCACTTCTGTTGGGAATTCTATAGTTGATTTGAGGTTGTTTGCAGAAATTTCACCCCATGCCTCTCCCACATACAGGTTGTGCTTATCTGTACCCTTCAGTCAAACCAATTCAACAGCTCACAACAGCACAGTTGGTGTCCTGTGACTGTGCTGACCAATCCATCACATAGAGAATACCAGCTGACTGAAAAGATCACTTTTCAACATCTGATCAATGCTTTGGGTCATTCTCCTGTTTCACGATAAAATGCAGGTATGGCATGACATTGCAAAATAGCAATATCTGATTGTTTCCTATTACACTGTACAATTTCACAACACAAAAGCTTTCTCAGACCAGTTTCTGCAATGTTCTTGTCACATAGCGTTAAGCACTTTTCTGGGTTCTTTTTGTTTATTTTTTTAACTCAAAATATTTCAGTTTTCCTTCATTCACCTTCTGTCCAGTGTCTTTGTTCTTCAGCCTAGGGCTTTATCTTGGTGGTTTTGTTATCAAACGTTGGGCACTTGGCGCAAAAAGGTTGTTCTTATGTTTCTTAATCAGTCATGGGTGTGTTTTGGGTGTAACATCCTTTAAACCAATGAGAATGACTGTCATCCCGTTTAATAACTTCAAGCAGTGCATCGGTATTTTGATAGTCAGCAACATTTGAAGGAATCTGCTTGTACGCGAGGCCATGGAACAGGTATTCCACTAAACCATGCTTTACTAAAACCTAGCAGAGTATAGCCACACATCTGCACTTGTGTCATAGTCAACGACAAAACAGTTCTACACAGTTAATTACTTTCACTATTGACTGACAATGGGTTACCATCGAAAACGTAGCCTGAAAAAAGAAATGTAGCCTGAAAAAAAAACACTTACCCCAATAATGACTGAATAAAAATCCTATTTGAGAAGTTGTTTGGAGCTGCTTACATCTTGTGACAGTGCGTCTTCAGCTGTGCTTAGATGCGCCTTTCGCTATAGACCAGGTTTTTCTTGGTCAGTGGCGTGATGATTTTTAGAGGGTGTAAGATAGCAATGAGGTTTCAAATGTTATTGGATCATGCGCCAGACCACACTTTCTGCCACAGCCCTGGGCACAAGGCTTAATAAAAGTGAAGCGCATGGCGCAAAATTCAAGTGTAAGATCGCAATAAGCTTTGCATCGCGATAAGAATAAGCTTTGTGGCACATTTCTAATCGTCAAGATAGAGCCCTTAATCTTTGTTATAATCATTTCCTTTCCCTTCAGAAATGGCATTTAAACTCCCCCCTTGAGTTATGTCTTCACTATCTTACCTCATCACCCACCTAAAGGTGGTTTTGAAGTAGTAGTTAAATGTAGCCTACCAGAGAATATGGTCAAGACCTATATCTGTTACTGCTGTCAACTCATAAACGGCAAAACCCGCATGACACCTGTGGTGGATTTCTATGACTTAACGGATGCATGTATGGTTTTTATAAACTTTGATATTAGCCTACTGCAAGTATTATGAGACTTCAAGGCCTGTACACATCTTAAACAGACCAGACCAGCAGTCAAGGAGTGGGGTGAGGGAGTTCACAGTGACACCTGGCTGGATGGTCGAGGGGGTGAAGGAGTTCACAGTGACACCTGGCTAGATGGTCGAGGTGAAGGAGTTCACAGTGACACCTGGCTAGATGGTCGAGGTGAAGGAGTTGATGGTAAAGGTGCAGATGTGGATGAATAAACTGTATGGACCCTTTCAAGAGAGTTCCATTATCAGCATCATAGTTGGCCCCACAAGACTTCCTTTTGAACATTCCATATGTTATCTTAATGCAGAGGAAGTAGATTGGGGCCCAAATAGAACGTTCAAGCATTGTTTTTGTTTTTATTGTTGAAAGGGTCCATATGAATTTCATTTTTATGACTCTGTACTAAAGATAGTCTTGGCCAGAGGCAGTATTTTCAGGTTGTCCATCCGTCGTCATGTGTGATATCTTAAGAATACCCTGATGGACTGATTCTTTTCTATTATTGTGTTACATGTTCCAAATGTAAAGCACTTAGAGCTGCATTCTGTGTATGAAAGGTGCTAAACAGATAAAGCTTATTATTATTATTATTATTATTATTATTATTATTATTATTATTATTATCTTAAGAATACCCTGAAGTTAGTTCCTCAAGAGCATTCACTGGTAATGAATGATGAAATTATTAGATTATGGTGGTCAAAAGTCAAGTTCACTGTGATCTCACTGTGACCTCACTGATGACAAAATGATTTTTTTTGTTATTATTATTGAAGCCAGAAAGAAATATTTCATCACAGCCGCAAAACCCAATACAGGTAATTCCTCAAAACCAAGGTATTGTAAGGTCGGCGCAAAAGATAAGTGTTAGCGTTCTCCCGCGCAGGGCATCCTGGGATACGAGAGCGAACATTTGGGGGGTTTATGTCTGTATTTCTCCTTAGTTTTGAGTGTAATGTTGGCGTCTTTAATGTAACATGTTTCCCTTTTAGTTCTCCCTCGTGTGTGATCCTTTTTGTGTGGGGGGCTGCGTCCTCCCCTGTATGTGTGTGTACTTGACCTGCCCCGTGTATATTGTGTTCTGTGTCTGTGTCCCTGCTCTCGTTCTCAGCTAATAAACCTTTTGATTGGACAACTGTGTATGTCGCTATCAAATCGTTACAGTATTTTCTCAACACTAGAGAATCCCTGTCTATAAACCACTCAGGATTGCCTAGTTAGCCCTGGATTAGCTCTGGGATTAGATGCTTCCTCAGAAGTTTCTTCCCGAGTGTCATGGACAACTCAAGCATTTTGTAGATTGAATCTGCTTTGCATATAGTCTCTTATTGCAGCTCAATCTTATTCAGAAATCTGCAGCTGGAAACCCCTGGGAGGTCAACAGTCTATGATTTCAAAGTCCATCACTGGTATAGTGACAAAAACAAACATAAAAGTAGAAACTCCCTTATATACAATAATAATAATAACTAGAAAAGTATTTCCTGAAGGATATACAGTACAGTGCATGCAAAGTTGTTGCTAGGTTGGTTGCTAGGGTAATCATGCTGGTTGGTAAGGTGACATTTTGGAAGCAGCTGCTTAGTTGTTCTAGGGTACTTACACTCTAAAAAATGCTGGGTTATTTTCTGGGTTGAAACTGTCATTGTGTGGGGTTGCTTTTACTCATGTTGGGTTATTTTCTGTAACCCAGCTTGTTGGGTTGATAGTTTAGGACAGCGCCCCTCCTCTCCCCCACCTGACGTGAGTACACTACCCAGCACCAGGGTAACTTTAACACAGCTGCATCTATTTGAGAATTCGGGGGAAATCATTATTCTTTCAACCGTTCATGCAGTCCAGATGCTGTCAACATGCAATGGAAATCAGGCGATTTCGGAAGGTATGTATCTGCTTTTAACTTTTTTTTTATTCAGACGGATTTTAAAAGTCCACCCTGAGATACCCTTCGTGATATGAATGGCCTGCCAATTTCGTTCAGCCTCAAGCAAGTTAAGAATTGTGTCATTCAAGCCAGCTAACGTTAGCTAACATTAACTTACAATTACTGCTCATGTTAATGTTAAATCTACACAAAGACAGACTCTTAAAAACATAGTTTTGTGTTCCCTGGGTATGAACTGCTGAACAGAAACAAAACAAAATTTAACAACAAACTAAAATTAGCATACCAACAGCTGGCTAGGTTAACGTTAGCAGACGGTTGGTATGCTAACGTTAATTATGCTTCATGGTAATGCAGCATGTGTGTCAGCTAATGTATACAGTCGAAGTAGTCTCTTCACATGTACGGTAATCATCATGCCAAACAACATATTAATTCATTCAGGGTAGCTTCATATTATAGCCATGTAGATAGATAGATAGATAGATACTTTATTGATCCCCAGGGGAAATTCAAGGTCTCAGTAGCATACAGACAACACACACACATTCACTAACAGCAGAAAAAGTCATTAAAAGTATATAATATAAAAACACAACTAAGCAATAAGGACAGTAGAAGATAAGACTATACTAAAATACAAATTATACTAACACTTAATCTAAATCAAATCTAAAAACAGTATCCACATAGTGGTGATTAATCAATCAAGAGGCGCTTGCAATGACTGAGGCAGGGACTGAGCCTGTGATTCTCTGTGCATAGTAAGGTAAGGTAAGGTGCTCTGTGTGAGTGAGTGTCACAGTGATAGTGCAATGGTGATAGTGGTCATGGTGATAGTGCAAATGAGTAAGTCCAACAGTGCAGCAGTGCAAGAATAAAGTCTATATATCTATATATATATATATATATATAACTATTTTAAGAAAAGGTATAAGTGTGGCCACAGTTCGGCTGTGGCATGGAGGGAGGGGTTATGCATATGTGCTAATGTGCTAATATAGCACGCAAACAGTGAGGCAGAAAGACAGTGGTAAAATCTGGCTAGTGGACAGACAGTATCCAAACATGGAGGGGGTGAAGAGGCAGACAGACTATGCAGAGAAGTCTATCTCTCCTCTTCCCTTAAGTGAAGCATTGAACAGTTCAATGGCCCTGGGGACAAATTACTTCCTCAGTCTGTCTGTTGTGCAAGGCAGTGAGCGAAGTCTCCAGCTGATCAGGCTCTTCTGCTTAACAATAGTGCTGTGGAGTGGGTGACACTCATTGTCCAAGATGTTGATCAGTTTGTTCAGGGTCTTTTTGTCAGATATTGAAGTGATGCACTCCAGTTCAGCTCCCACTACAGAGCCAGATTTCCTTACCAGCCTGTCAATTCGCCTTCTTCTTCTTCTTCAATCCTTCTTCTTTGTGCTTCCTCCCCAGCATACCACTGCATAGAAGAGAATGCTGGCAACAAGAAAGTGGGGATGAGAAGTGAGCTATCCAGTTGAATGGAGAGAGACACAGAGAAGTTGCTGCAGTCAGTGAGAGAGCACAGGTCCAGTTAATTGCATTCTAATTCTTTAGCAGCCAATTATGATGTCATAAAGCCAATGTGAAGTCTATGGAGAATGTTAAGTTGTTTTTATTTAATATCTCAAAAAGCAAATATAGTAGAATTATGAAAATGCGCGTAAAATTGTATTCAAGAGCTACGCATCAAAGTTTGAACCAAGTTTCTACGATAAGCGGTTCAAGTCAAATTAGGCCCTGGAAGAATAAGAAGAAGTCTGAAGAAGCCAAAAGGGATTACAATACAGTACATTTGCATGAACTGTAATAATCATACACAGAATACAGCTAAAAGTGTTTTCAGCATTTACCACAATAGTAGAGAGAAAAGAAAACAAACAAATCAGTAAATAAAACATCAGAGATTTAGATTTCAAAAGAGATAGATACAATTAATTACAGTAAAGACCCTGTAAATAGCAGCAGTAGAATGTAAAATAATGTGAAGAAATAGGTTACAATATAAAAGTGAATTAAAAGCTCTCATATACAGGTCTTTTTTAAAGATGTTTACAGATGAAGAATGAATTTGCCTGTTTGATGTGGAGGCAGGGTGTTCCATGTCATGGCTTCCTGGCTCAAGGCAGCCACAACATAAAAGGGGGAGACCACACCGGAGTATAGCAAACGCAAAAATAGGTTTATTAAATAAACTATGTACAGAAGTCAGTAAAAGTATGCCAAAGTAAAACTGTGGTGTAGCCTGTGTCAGCATAATGAAATGTAATGCAAAAAGATGTGTCAGTGGGAAGCGCAGCCCTGCCGCAAGTGTGCTGTCGAGCAAGCCAGCCAGCCAGAGGTCTCTCGTGGACTGGGAAGTCCAGGTTTTATGCGGCTCCTAATTACGCCACCAATTAGCCACGTCATCAGACTCCTAGAGCACCCCCTGCAGGCCGAGACAAACACAAAACAGCAGCCAAAAACTGACAGACCTAGAGGGCTAGTGATGAACCCAGCACGGTAAAGCTGGAGCGTCACACATAGCTGTGGTGCAAAATGGATAAAAGCAGCTTCTCCGCTTTGCTTGTGGAGCACTTTGGGCACAATTAAAAGATTAGCTCAGAGATATATGAAGGTGCTATGCCATTTAGAGCTTTGTAAGTATTTATCAGAACCTTAAAATCAATTGACCTGTCGCTAAGCGCCACCCTTAGAACGCTGATGAGCCAATGACAGTCCAGCCTCAACGAGACTCGGACATCAGCTCGGACAACTCCATAGGAAACGACAGGGAGGAGGCATAAAATTACAAATTAATGGTTATTTATGGAGTTTATTAACTCAAAAAAACCCAGACGGATAACCATGGTCAAACATTTTGCATGGGGGATGTGTAATACTGATAGGCGGTACCCCGAGAGGCTAGAAAACGGGGTATACTTTCAATCAACAGTAGCTAGCCTACAGGACGTCTCTCGCGTTTGCAACAGCTGGAAGTAATGTAGGCTACTAAGCCAACAACGTGGGCACAGGTTCCCTGTTAAATTCCAAGATGAAAATGCTCATTAACCAACTACTATATTCTTACTACATCAAATATTAACGTAACCTAACATATCTTAGTATCAATCTTCCACTAGCTAGCTAGCATTAAAGTCGGTGTTTTTTGCACAGTGATTTGCACGGCTACTCGCCACAACTGCTTGTCACCTTGTACTTCTTCTAAAGTTTTGAATACACCCCTCCATAGCATAATTAAGTCCCTTTGATAGCTTCTGGAGGAAAGTAAATCCTTTATCGACCAAAACGTCCTCAAAGCCTGTTTTCATATACTGTCAGCTGCCATCATCCACAATGTATTTCTAATCAAGTCTGTTTTTTTTGTCCGAGTTTTCACACGGTAACAATAGACCTCTGAAGTTCGCCTACAAAAAAGAACCAAAACGGCCATCTTTGCCCATATAAGGAGATCCGGTTGTTAATTGAAGCTAACTACCTATGGCAAGTTGCATTGCAAGTAAGCTCTGGGGTAGCAAAAATCTAAGTGTGCCGCCTTCACGTACCGGAGATCACAGTATCCACTCAAAGGCAGAGGACAAAAGTGTGTTCAGGAAAACGTCTGCATTTCAGACTTTTCCATCCCCGCAAGAGTTTAACAGGTGCGATAATACATGAGTACAGCGTCTCGTCACCAGCGATATGCTAATGAGTCCCAGAACGTCCACGCCCTTTTTTAGGTGAAGGAAGTAGGCACTTTGATACTACTGTTGACAGAATAGTAGGCTACTTGGCTACTTCAATGAGCAGGCACCATGCCTAAAAGCTGCTGTGTTGTATTTTGCAACAACAACAAAAAAAATAAGGATTTGCGGTTTAGTATGTTGTCACAAAAAGAAAGGGAAGGAAAAGAAGGGGTTTGTGGCTCCAGGCAATCAGGAGAGAGAATCCCGATGGGAGGCTGTGGGACCCGGCATCTAAATTTTTTTACGTCTGCGGCAAACACTTCGTTAGCTAAAGTCAGTCAGTCATGCTAGCTAAAGTCAGTTGAAGTCCGATGTTAAATATGTCCAATCTAATAATGAAGGAATGAGTGAAACTTTGCGAACTACTAGGAGCTGTGATTACAGTTCAGCTCCGAGTTAGCGCTAGCACTAGGTGTTGCAGGCTATCATGGTTGCACTCTGCATGTTAAATGCGCTATAAAATAGCGACACCGGTCAGGAGAGTTTGTATAACTCGTCTGCTGGCTGGCCATAGCATTAGATCGGTATAAATAGCTATAACACTTGGGTAAAGTTCAAAAATGTAATGCACTGAAATTATAGACCCCCATTCAAATATTTCCGGGTAGTTTCACCTAAAAATGCCCAGATGTGTCAAAAAAACAGAAAGTACCCGGATTGTTGGAGCCATGTATTCAAAATCCCGGATGTCAAAGATGGCTGCTTTTTTGTAGGCGAACTTCAGAGGTATATGGGGGGCGGAGCTTAGCGACAGGTCAATTCTATGAAACATGGGAGCCAGTGCAGTTCAGCTAACAGGGGTGCTGTGCTCCCTCTTCTTGGTCTTAGTTAAAGAAGCCCTATGCAGGTCTGGTTATTCGCTGTTTCTGGGTTTTCGCTAACCTGACTCTCGCCAGATGAATTTCGTTCCGCCTAGCTCCACTCATCCATCTGAGATCAATCCATTGGAGTGTTGCTTCAGAAGGCTGGGCCTAATCAAAAAATGCTTGCATATGATTGAATAAGCCACTTGTCCGTCATCTATTGACGTGCTACTTCAACCAGTGGCGCAAAAAGTGGGTATGCGCTATATGCGGCGCATAGGGGCGCAGCACCACGGTGCGCCAAAGCGATGGTAAAAAAAAAAAATATATATATTTGGTATTTTCTATATGTAGCTACTCAGGGCTGTACAGTGCGACATATATGTCGCACATGCTACAAAAAAAATTGTTTGTGCGATGGATGATTTACCAACGTAGCACTGGTGCTACAGTATACAGTTTTGCTTATGGCAATACAATGCATGCGTGTGAGACTACATCAATTACCTTCTACTGTGATTAGTGCAACTGGCTACACCAGATGTGATAGAGGCGCGTAGGCTACGTAAAAAAAAAAAAATCGACCCGTCTTCTGTTTTTGCGCGTCCGAACGGAGCTCTTTGTTACGTGCCCGGTGTAGGCTCCCGGTGAAACGCTCGTTTGTTTGTTTGAAGTGCGTATAGACTACTTCTGTGAGTGGGGAATTGATGTAGGCTACTTTGATTTCAACTTAGTTGCAGTCTACGCGATTAAAAAGTATGTCTACTTGTTTGTAGGCCTAGTATCCAAACAATCCAACTCCAAATCAGATTAGATTAGGCAAGCAGAGGTAGAAGTTTGTGGCAATCGCCTTGTTGCTTTGCATTTTTAGTTCAGTTTTAAACGAACAACTTTGTATCCAAACAACACCATTCAGATCTAAAACTTAGAAGAAAAAAGTCCACCGGGACGTTCGCTTCTATCTGTCAAATATGAGCCCACTTCATGCGCAAGTCTCACTTAGTAGTGCTTAATAACCTATACAAGATCGGTTCCGAAAAAACCTTCACGACACTTTAATTACAACTGCGTTAGCCACAGACCTTCAGCTATCTTTAGTAAGCTACATACTGTAGCCCATGTGTATGGAACAGTCTAGGGATGCATTTCATGGGTGCACTGTTTGACATGTCAGTTAGCCTACTCATTTGCACCACTGGTTAGATGTAATTACGGTATTTCCCTCGTGCAATGACAATAAGGTTGAATGTAGGGTTACTCTAATCTAAAATCTTAGAAATATGAACTAAACGTGAATTAAATCTTAGTGGAATAAAATCTTTAGCATATCTTCTACTTATTCAAAAATAAATGAACTGACTTCCAATGCATGAATAAGAAAAAAATAACAAAAAAATGGCATGACCTGTCTTCCTGATACCCATTGAAAAGTCTAACTGCATGGAACTGTCAGTTTTTTTGTTTTTACAAAAACACAACAACCAAATAACATATCATGCTGATAGCTTTTGTTCATCTCAAACACAATGTAGCCAGGTGAGATGTTTGCAACTACATGAGCTTTTATTAATCCAGTTGCAGTAGGCCTAGATCCCAACCACAATTGATGAACTGTGATGAACTGCCCTATTTGTGATTGTTTTTAGAGATTTTAGAGGTTTTATATCGATGCTACAGAATTTGTGGCTGGTGCTACAAAACTTTTAACCCCTGTAGCACCAGTGCTACTTGCAAAAAAAGTTAACATACAGCCCTGCTACTGTTGTACGTTTCTAAATAATTTCTGCATTTCCTCAATGTTAAATAACATTTTAGAGGACTAACAGACTAGAGTAGGCGCCCTATCACATAAGATTCCATCATAGAATTTTGACATAGAAGAGGGAGTGGGGGCGCTGAGTGAGCAGGTAGGCCTACGAGTAGTATTTTTAGGGGCTAGAAAGAGAAAATGAGATGGCATGTCAAGGTGACAGTAGTTAAATAAGTGGATGGTGAAAAGCAACAGGTAGGATTTAAAGTGTGACATCTGTGCTTGGAGGCTTGCAAATATTCATGTTAACAGACTAACTAGCGTTTGCTAAGCATATAATATGCCGATTGAAACATAGCCTATTCCATTCAGATAGCTAGGTGGCTACCATGCTCATACTGCACTTTTAATGGCAAACTGCAAACAGAAATGTCACACGAGCAGCAACTCATTACATGTCTCCATTTCCTAACAATGAAGATTCCTTGTAATAACTTAATATTTGTGCTGTCAATGTGGCGCAAACAAAGGCTAGAGTTGGATCAGCCTTATCCTTTGTGAGCAACAGCTGGCAAAAGGACGTTATGAGAACCATTTAGACTCTCTTAAAGTGACAATGCGACATTTAACAATACTTCAAGTTCAAATCGGCAGAATTTCTTAAAAAATAATAAAGTGTAATACATTATTGGCCTTTTGTTTTTTTTTTTGGGGGGGGGGGGGGGGGTGGCGCCAATTTGTTGTTGCATACCCCTCAAAAAATGGGTAGCCCCCGACTTCAACCACTCACATCGAAGCCAACCCGTGATGCTGATAACAGTCTCACAGTCGCTTCTACGCTATGTCACATCTATGAAACTCCCGCCCTGCGTCCTGATTGGCTCTACCATAAAATCTGGTGCAGAAATCACTCTCAACGGAAGAGGTCCCAGATGGATGTGAGTGAAGCCAGAGCCCGTCTACGGAGAGCCTTGGCACTTCCTATTAGCCCCATTGTATCGCTCTTGGTTGCAGTTCCATTAGAATTCCACTGGAGGTGATCGCAGGCGAGTGCAGATTGAATGGGAGTGTATGTTGTTAGACGGCTAAATGTATCTCTTTCTCCTGCTTGTCGTTGAATCAACGTAGATTTTATTATTGATTCCGCAAGTTCAATATAGATTAGTCCAAAAGTCGAATGAATGAGTACTTATGTCCTTTCGATTTCTTACAGGTTGGGCCGTTGTTGGCCGGAACACGCTAGCATTCTGCTAATGAATGCTGATTGGTCAGTGACGGACTTGCGACCGATTACGACCAGAGACCCCGTTTGATGGCACCTGAAGCTAAAGCAGAATCAGAAACATAAACTTAAGGAGGACTTTCTGTCGAAGTTAACTTTTGTGTTCTGTATTTATATTTTCCGATCCTGCCGGCACTTTTACTTTCATATCGTTATATATGTATTGTAAAAAGTACATGGGTATAAATGGAATTTGAGTGTAGAGTGTTTTTTCTATTCTTGTGTTGTGTTCAATGTGTTTAAATATACATGGTACGGTACGACAACCTTAAAAAAATCCAGTCAATATCCCGCTCAATAACATTAATCGATCATAACACAAATCAGAAAAAGGTTTAAAATGCCTCGTATGTGTGCAGCAATACATTGTTCCAACAGTGGAAATGGATTGTCCTTCCTTTCATTTCCCAAGGACCAAAAAAGGTAATGTTCTTTCTTGCACCTGTATAAATGATCATAGCACATGCTACCTGAGGGCTGCAAGGGAAAGTTGGCAAAAACGGGAGAGTGCGGGTAAAATCGCACATCACCTATTCAAATTGCGCGCTTGCCAGAGCATTCTGGGTCTAACAATAAGAACACAATAACCAATAGTAAATTAACAAACATGAGAAATGATGGGATACTATACTACAACAATACTGAACAAACCCCTGGCGACGACTCTTTGGTGCAGGAAACCAGGTGAAGGAGAACTTCCTGAGAGAATGCATCAGTTGGGTGGCAGGCTGCTGGAATGAAGTATCTGTGCACCTCAAAATTGAGTCAGGACTAGGGTTGGGTATCGTTTCAATTTGAACGATTCCAATTCCGATTTCTTATTTCGATTCCGGTTCCTAACGATTCTCGATTCCGATTTTTTTTAAAGGCAGGGTCAAAAAAGTTTAGGATATTTTAAATGAGCTAGTATCTGCACATTTTCCAAGTGCAAATGTAAAGACTTTTAAGACCTTTTTATGACATCTAAATGAAAATTAAGACTATACCACTGCAAAAAGATATATACTATGCAATAGTTTAATAATATACCATGCAATAGTTTTTTTTTCCTACTAATTTTAACCCCCACCCCATTTTGGATGTCTACAGAAGTTACCAAATACATTTTGGCGAAAGAAAAATAATTGTGTGTGAATTACCTTCACAGCTATATATGCCCAATTTTAGGGTCTGGGCTGCTTGCTTTTGAAGCTGGCTGTACATACCGTAAAACTCCAAATAACAGCCCGGGCTTTTATTTTCCCAAATCGCCAAACTGCATCGGCTAGTATTAGAGACAGGCGTCTATATGAGACAGGCCTTTAATTCCCTTTACACAAAACTTTTCCTCTGCAAAGATGGAAAATATTATTGAATTAATTATTTCAAACACACTGAATGTCTACCTATATGATTAGGCTATCTGATGACAATTACAGATCATCATTCATTTAGTGTTGAGATGTTGTTCATTGAGTGAGATACAGTAAGATCCAAATAGCTGGGATAGCCAGAACAGATGAAACACGTTTTAATTAAACGTAATCTACAGAGATCGTATCACACTGAAAGCTCATATTTTGTCACTAGCAAATAGCCTATATCGGTCCTTTGTCAAATACAGTTGCATTATCAGCCCTGACCAAAACCGTTCAGGAATTATTTATGCAAAAGTGGAACGTGCTTAATATTTAATTCTCCCTCCTTTTCGGCACGAATGAAACAGCATGAGAGAGCATGAACCATATTGTTTCTCCCGTTTTGTATTTGCCAAATTTGACAACAGTCTACATTCCAATTATAGCCTACTTCCAGGCGCGCGGGAACATATTTTTGACCAGGGGTGTTGAATAACAAAATAATCATGGATGTCCGACGATTTCTCCCCCAGCATATGATTCGAATTTAGACAGCTAAATACGCCATTTCACCGTTGTGTATGAGTGGTCTAAGAGTGAGAAGTAGGTCTAAGAGTGAGAAGTTTTATAATGGCCTGGGCAGCCACATTCCACTGCAACTATGCGCAGCACTTGCCACTCCGACTCATCAATAAAAACTGCGCGCGCACACACAAGTCCCATAGAAGCGCACTTGACTTTACATCATTAACCTATTTCAATAGGTTATATAGCCAGAGAATGTCCGTAGACAGGCTCTGATATAGCCTAGTCTAAGGTATATTCCTTTTCTGACTTCTTTCTCTTTATCGCCACGGCATTTAGAATAAAGAATAACGTTCGCGAACCGTTCTGGTTTTGTTGCCAGCATAAAAACAAGCTTACCATCGGCCTATCCGCAAATATTAAACACAAGGGATGAATTGAACGATGACGAAGTCGGACATATAGTAGAGCTCGACCGATTTATCGGCGGGACGATATTATCGGCCGATATTAGGCATTTTCCAAACTATCGGTATCGGCATTTATAATGGCCGATAAATGAATATTTTAAAAATAAAATAAAAACGGACGAAACACCCTTCAACCATGTCATGAGTGTTGCCGTTGTATAGTTTGTCCACCAGAGGGCACTCTACACCGTCCCTGCTCAGAGCCGTATTCACCCCTTGCAAGTGACGTCACGTTTTGTTCGCGCCACAGCAAAATAGCATAGTGGACGGCAAGAACACGAATCAAATCAATGGGTTGTAATGGGACATATCGCACAGCTAGGAGATTATAGTGAGATTTAACCGTAGTAATGCCCTTCCACTACTGTTGGCTTATTGTTTGGAATACAACAACATCCCATGTTCTTGCATAGATATATTTTGGTTTGTTTTCTTTGTGTTTCGGGAGTATTTCAACCACAATTGCAATTATCTCCTCATTGTATGAAGCACAGCAGCGGTTGCTATAGCAACCATAGACTCTGAACAGGACGGCAGATAGCACTTAGGCAAAGTCTTTGGCAAGATCTGAATGTAAACAGATAATACCGTTCAAGTTTTTTTTTAAATTTCCTATTTCTTTCAATTCTTTAACTTAAAACATGTAAGAAGTAAGTTTATTCGCTGGGCAACGTACAAACTGACGAGTTACATTAGCCCTAGCACTATGAGCTACGATAAACGTTAGCTAGAATAGCTAGCTTCTAAGTGTGGCAGCTAGTTATTATTTCATGTTCTGATATGATATTCTTAACGTTTTGACTATGTTACAACTGATAAAAGCAAGACAAATAAAGTAACCAAATCGCTTTGCAATATTTTAGTCCAGAAATACTTATGGGTGTTCATTTACCATAATGTTAATTACAGTAGCCTAATGTAACGTTATCTCCCCTTGCTGTTACCACCAGTTTTAATAACTTTACATTTGCGATCATGACCCATTTCATCTAACAACACCACTGGCATCTTCTTTGACTATCAGACCCCAAACAGCAATACATTGAACTACAAAGATGTTATAGTAATGGTGTTCAGTTCATCATAATCTTTATGACATAATGTAATTTGCCGTCAGTCTCCCATCTTTTTGCCGTCCAGCATGGAGCCGTCACGTGACTTAAGTCACGTGTCTGCAAGGGGTGAATACTACAACACTAGACTAACTACACTACAACACTAGACTAACTACAATTAAAGAATTCAGGAGTGATGTATGTGTGTGTGGGAGGGGGCATCTCAACAGAACAATAACCAAGAACAATAACAAGTGGAAGACCTAACAATAAGAACAATAATAACATGAACAATAACCAATGATAAATAAACAGGAGATTGTTGGATGATGTAAATAAAGTCCATGAAGTAAACAAAAATAAAAAATGATGATGGGATAGGTTACTATACTACAACAACACTAGACTAACTACACTACAACACTAGACTAACTACAATTAAAGAATTCAGGAGTGGTGTATGTGTGTGATGATGTAAATAAAGTCCATGAAGTCAGTAACACAAAGGTGGTTCAACAATAAAAAGGAGCAAACTGCTAGTGAAGAACCAATACGTGGATAAGGAAAATTGTGATTCTAATCCAGGTTTCAATTTTCAGGAGAAAGAAATGGCTCATTAATATGAGACGGAGTGACCTTAGACTCTCCATGTCTCACAAGGACGTAATGCAGGGGGGATATGTTGTTTGTGAAAAGCATTTTGAGGAATGCTTCCTTGTAAAAGTGAGTTGTGCATATGGAAGGAAATGACAAATTAAATAAACAATAATACAATAAATAATACAATGATGCATTGTGCTGTGTGCTTCAAATAGCACAATGGAAAGGTGGCACTCACTTGTGATGCCATCCCTACAGTGGTGGATTGCGCTACCCGCCACCACTTGCCTCCCCAACTCTAAAAAGGCAGAAAAAAACTGAAGGTAACAATGAAAACTGAGGCCAAGACCATGACATTACATTTACATACATTACATTACATTAAATGAATTAACTTTAACTGATCTTTTGATATTAATTGACTGATTCAATTCTCAAAAGCTAAGCAGAGACAATCTGAGGAGCAGGAAGAAATAATAGACACAGAGAGAGGGACCAAGGACAGAGGAAAGAACAGAGGAGACTCTAGAGACACCAGCTGAGATAGAGGAAAGGGAAGAGGAGACTCTAGAGACATCAGTTGAGATAGAGGAAAGGGAAGAGGAGACTCTAGAGACATCAGTTGAGATAGAGGAAAGGGAAGAGGAGACTCTAGAGACATCAGTTGAGATGGAGGAAAGGGAAGAGGAGAGCGCAGAAGGTAAAGATAATGAGTCAAATGGAGGCACAGAAGAACAGGCTCAGACTCAGGTGACCATTCCACTCAGCAGTCTCCAACAAAAGGACCAGGTGATGTTCTGATCATCAATTTCAAGATTGTGACTGTAGCATTCTCACAGGCACTAGGGCTGTAACGATACACCAACCTCACGATTCGGTTTGTTTCACGATTTTTGACCCACGGTTCGATACGAATCTCGATTTTTCTTTTTTTTGGGGGGGGGGGGGGGCGCTAGACATTTTATTAAATAACATTTTAATAGCCTCCCTTAGAACACCAGAGGATTACAATATAATATATCTATTATTTTATATCCTGATATAAAAATATTTTTCTGAATGACTGATATTTATGACAGCACACTTTATGCAGATTAACCTATAGCCTAGGCCTGCTATTTTTTATTACAACTAATTCAGCTGTCTGGTTGAAGCCTGGAAATATTGTAAACAAAGTAGCATAGTTGGCTAGCTTAGCCTATCATAGTCTACTGATTGGACTGTTCAGTTTTCTTATGTGTGTTTAAGTTTCTCCTTGGGACAGGCCCTTTTCGGAAACGTTGGTATTGAGATGATCAGTCAACTTCAATGCAAGAGTTTTAAATAAATATGTGCAGCATGCTAATGATGCTAAGCGGATTTAATAGTAATTTAGCTAGTCGTCTTCTATGTGTCCTTGCTTTCACGATTGTGAATGTTTTATTTAAGTCGCGCGTGTTCATTGAGCAGGAGAGGGAGAGGGAGGGAGCGCGAGAGAGAGCGGGGCAAGGAGAGGGGGTTTACTTCTATACTGTTTGGTAAAGTTGCACACATAGTCTACAATGAAAGCAAGGAGAGGCATGAAATTATTATTTATTTATTTGTTTGTTTTTGGACAATGTAGGCTACCGATAAGTAAAGCGGGAGATGTGGATTGCTTTTGCGGCAGCGTAAGATGCAAAGCACTGCGTGAAACACTAGAAAGGTGTGTCGCGATTCTGCCTTTTCAAACCACGACACAGTATCGTTGATATGAATGTCGCGATTTCGGTTTCGAATCGTATATCGTTACAGCCCTAACAGGCACACATACAGGATGCCTTTTTGTTATTACAGAGAATTAAACAACTAGAGGCACGCCTTGCACGGCTGGAAAGGCTAAAACAGAGAAGGAAGCCAGCTGCCAGGCCTAAAAAACCCAAGTACCGTATTTTCCGGACTATAAGTCGCACTTTTTTTCATAGTTTGGCTGGTCCTGCGACTTATAGTCAGGTGCGACTTATATATGAAAAACATAAAATAATTGAACATGTTTTTAAATGTTTATTTATATTAACTGACATGAACCCTACATGAAACATTACCGTCTACAGCCTAGAGAGAGCGCTCTCAAATGCACAAGTCCTGTGCACTTTCAGTCAGAGATGCACTTGTGCTATGCCTGAAACAGACGTGCATACTTAAATTCTCAAATGGCCGGGATTCTATTCATAGCCGGGCCTCAGATTCGGACAAAGCCAGTATAATTTTGTTTCAATTTAACTCATAAAAGAGCTCTTTTTAATCATTTATATTGTTGGTTGGTTTAATATGGTTGCCAATGAAAAGTCATCTTCCCACACCATGAGTCTCCAACACGTTGCCCTCAAGCTACCAGTCACACGCAGCCCTTTTCTGAGCTAGAGGCTGAAGCAATAACCTACATTTAAACACAATTGTTGCTACCAGGCATTAGCCTACGAATTTTTTTAAAAAGTAAATCATGCCTAATTTAACAAATAACTGAATTTAGACTATCTTAGACCTTTTTGGCTATACGGAATACGGTTTCACTTGCAGCACAGCACACGTTCCATGAATGAATGAAAGCGGATGCCTTATATCGCAATAAGCGGATGGAAATCCCAACACTCTTTCATACATGAAACTTAATAGTGAACCATTAAATACCCCACAGATTTCAGTGGTCATCAGTCCCGATATTTAGCAATATAATCAAACAGTCCAAACGTAAATCAAATCTCAAATTATACATCTTCTGCTTTTGATAGCCTACCGGTATGCCGCTCCAAACGAAAAGTAGGCATATGTCTCACAATAAAACTCAAGAAATAAAGGCCTATAGCTGATCGCTGTTTTGCTACTAATTATCTTTCACGTAATGAATATGCACAGAAAGTGAAATTAGGCCTACTATGCGCTCCGTGTCTGTAGCTGTCTGTTCACGTCCGCAATCGATTATAACGTTCCTCAAATGGAGAACACATCCATGTTCTCTTGCGTTATAGGCCGTCATGCTTCTGTGTTTGCAAAATTCCTGACGGTTCCTGATTGCTAAACGTTTGTCGATAGCGTTTGATGCAGAAGCACCTATAATTTGACTCTAGCGGTGACAAATCCTGCTGAGAGAGGCAGCCCCAAAGTGGTCCTGTGCGCGTGCGTCTCTGCATGGGGTTCGTCCGTCCAGTCAATAGTCCCGCAATAGAGTTGGTCCGTCCAGTCAATAGTCCCGCATTCAGGCCGCTCCATTATTAGATTAATGTCAGACAGCGCTGTAAAATCTGTGGGAATTTCTCGCATTATGATGGCTAGAGTTGCGGGACTTTTATTAGTATGCTCAATACTTAGTAATAATTTATGCGCAATACCCGCAATCCCGCGCTGAAATGTAGGCCCTGGTTAAATGTGCATCTTTTTTTCTCTCGCTCTCTTTTTCTCTCAGCATGTTCTGCTGCCTGTTTGTGCCAATATGTCGTCCAAAATGCTTGATTGCATTGCATTCTCCACATTTTTAGCTAAATTTTAATTTACCACATCAGCATTTTTGTTCAGTGAATCTTTTGTAAATTGCTTTACAATAGCGTCGGGGCCTTGTCAGCAGCCTCCGGCTTGCCTCTTGCCACTATTCACTCCTTCGTCTTCAACATTCCCTGTAGAATTCTCAATATTTTTGGCCTCAATGTGTCCAGTTACATAGTCTGTCTGTTCTTAGTCTTGGATTTTATGAAATAAATTTCTAAATATCACCTGCTTGCTGCAGTTTCGGTCTGCATGTCCTTTTAAAACCGCATCTTTTTCTCTCTCAAGCATTTAATCTGCTGCCGGCTTGTCTCTCCACATCGTCCAAAATGCTTGATTGCAATGCATTCTCCACATTTTTAGCTAAATTTTCATGTACCACATCAGCATTTTTGTTCATTGAATCTTTTGTAAATTGCTTTACAATTACAGTCGGGTCTATAGGCCTATTGCCTGGCTTGCCTCAGCTTCGGTCACATCCTTTTAAAACCGTCTTTTTCTCTATCGTGAGAGTTTAATCTGCTGCCAGCTTGTTACTCCACATCGCCCAAAATGCTTGATTGCATTGCATTCTCCACATTTTTAGCTAAATTGTCATGTATCATATCAGCATTTATGTTAAGTGAATCTTTTGTAAATTGCTTTACAATTACCGTCGGGCTTAGGCCTATTGACTGGCTTGCTTCAGTCACGTCTAAAACTGCATCTTTTTCTCTCTAGTGAGCATTCAATCTGCTGCCAGCTTGTGACTCCACATCGCCCAAAATGCTTGATTGCATTGTATTCTCCACATTTTAGATACATTTTGGTGTACCACATGGCATTTTCTTTCAGTGAATCTTTTACTTTGCAATTACCTTCCTACCCTCCTCTTGGCTGCCTTCACTCCTTCGTCCTCATTAACATTAATCTTTTTGGCCTCAATAATCTAGTTACATAGTCTCTGTTTTTGGTTTTGGATTTTGTTAAATACATTTCTAAATAAATGCGACTTAAAGGCCGGTGCGACTTATATATGTTTTTTTCTTGTTCATGACGCATTTTTTGACTGATGCGACTTATACTCAGGAGCGACTTATAGTCCGGAAAATACGGTAATGTCAATAAAATGCAAAAAAAAGCTGCCTTTAGAATAATAAACCCTTGATTTAACAAAAAGGGAATGCATCTTGAATCTTATAATCTACTTACTTGTTCTTCCGTAGTCCCCATGAAATTATGGCTCAGATGCTCCAGAGGTGTCCTGAGGGCTGCCGGAATTTCATCAAGGCACAGCTGTCCGAGGCAGGGAAAAAAGACAGAGGAAGAAGATTTGACCGGAACATGAAGGATCTGGGGCTGCAGCTTTTACACAGCAGTCCAAAGGCATATCGTCAACTGAAGGCGATATTTGCTCTTCCCTCTTCAAGTCAAGTTTATTTATATAGCACATTTCATACACAGAGGTCATTCAATGTGCTTTACATAAACAAAACCAAACAATAATAACAAATAAAAGCATAGAAGGGCAATATAGTCAAAGAATAGTTAAAAGGTAAAAATAAAAAGAAAACATAAAACACAAGGTAAAATCATTTAAAAATAAAGAATAATTAGTAAGCAAAAACAAAGTCAAAAGTAGTAAAAAAAGTAATAAAAGACAAAGTAGAATAATTATCAAGGCAGATTCAGAATTTGTAACTCGGCACAGTTAGCAGAAAGCATCTGAGAACAGTTTGGTCTTAAGTCTAGATTTAAAACTGGTTACAGTTGGGGCCTTTTTAATGTCATCCGAAAGTTGGTTCCACAGCTGAGCCGCATAGCAGCTAAAAGCTGCTTCACCATGTTTAGTTCTAACTGTAGGTTTTACTAGCAGGTTTTTCACCTGGGACCTGAGAGGACGAGAAGGTGTGTACTGCTGAAGCATGTCTGACAAGTATTTAGGTCCTGCTCCATTTACTGATTTATAAACAAGCAATAGTGCTTTAAAGTCAATTCTGTGACTTACTGGAAGCCAGTGCAAGGACTTAAGAATTGGAGTAATGTGGTCAGTTCTTTTAGTTTTTGTTAGAGTCCTAGCTGCTGCATTTTGTATCACCTGAAGCTGTTTAATAGTCTTTTTAGGAAGGCCTGTGAACAGTCCATTGCAGTAATCAACCCTGCTGGAGATAAATGCATGAATGAGTTTTTCTAAGTCATGTTTTGACATCAGCCCTCTGAGTTTGGCAATATTTTTGAGGTGGTAAAAAGCTGATTTAGTTATCGCTTTCATGTGGCTGTTGAAATTTAGATCACTGTCAATTAATACACCAAGATTTTTAACAGTATCCTTTGCCTTCAACCCTTTTGTGTCAAGGAGAGTGGCAACCCTAAGTCTTTCCTCATTTTTACCAAATATAATTACTTCAGTTTTTTCTTTGTTCAGCTGAAGAAAATTTTGAGACATCCAGGTGTTGATTTGTTCTATACACTGACACATAGATTCAAGAGGACCATAGTCGTTTGGTGATAGAGCTAAGTAAATTTGTGTGTCATCTGCATAGCTATGATATGAAATCAAATTATTTTGAATGATTTGTCCAAGTGGGAGCATATAGAGGTTGAATAATAGTGGCCCCAAGATCGACCCCTGGGGAACACCACAGGTCAAGGACGTTGGTGTTGAGGTACAGTTTCCGATGGCAACAAAGAAGCTCCTTTCTTGTAGATATGATTTTAGCCAGCTGATAACTATGCCTGTAAATCCAACCCAGTGTTCTAGTCTGTGTAGTAAAATATTGTGATCAACAGTGTCAAATGCTGCACTAAGGTCCAGTAGCACTAGGACTGATGTTTTACCTGAATCTGTGTTGAGGCATATGTCATTGGAAACTTTAATGAGAGCTGTTTCAGTGCTGTGATTTGCCCGAAAACCAGACTGAAAGTAATCAAAATACCCATTTGATGTTAGGAAGGTGGTTAATTGATTAAAGACTACTTTTTCAATAATTTTGCCAATAAAAGGTAGATTGGATATGGGCCTGTAATTGTTTAGCATGGAGGCATCCAGGTTATTCTTCTTGAGAAGTGGCTTTACAACAGCTGTTTTCAGTGACTTAGGAAAGGTGCCAGACAGCAGTGATACATTTACAATTTGAAGGACATCCGCCGCTATGAGGTGAAAAACAGTTTTGAAGAAATTGGTAGGCAGAGTGTCTAAGACACATGTGGAAGAGCTGAGATTCTGTACCGTTTTTTCAAGTGTTTCGTAGTCTATCAAGCTGAACTCTGACATCAAGTTTAGTTTCCCTCTGTTTGTTGCTGGAAGTTCAGGTTGTTGAATTTGTAATTGAGCAGATATGTTGAGTCTGATTTTGTCAATTTTACCTTTAAAAAAAGATGAAAACTCATTGCATTTATTAGTTGAGAGAAGTTCAGGCGCTAATTGTGAGGGGGGATTTGTTAACTTATCAACAGTTGAAAATAGAATACGAGTGTTATTTGAACTTCTATTGATAATGTTAGAAAAGAAAGACTGTCTTGCTTTGCATATTTCAGAGTTATATGTGCGGAGCATCTCTTTATGGATTTCATAGTGGATCTGAAGTTTGTATTTACGCCATTTTCTTTCAGTCTTCCTACACTCTCTTTTTAGAAGTTTAACTGCTGGATTTTGCCTCCATGGTGCTTTCTGTTTGTCCTTAACTTTCTTGAATTGTAATGGAGCAATGTCATCCATAATGTTTGCCATTTTTGCATTAAAGTGATCAAATAAGTCTTCAGAGTCTGACAGTTGACTTGACTTTAGTGAAAGTGCTTGCTCAAAGAGAGCACTTGTCTGATCATTTATGATTCTCCTTTTTACCATCATAGCTGTGTTTTGAGTGTGTGGGGACATAGACACATCAAAGAACACGCAGAAATGATCAGATAAGGCCAGGTCTTTAACAGCTGTAGAGACATCGAGACCCTTTGTCATAACAAGGTCGAGGGTATGGCCGAGAGAGTGTGTTGGCCCCTGTACATGCTGTGTTAGGGAGAATGTATCGATTAGTGCAATGAATTCCTTGGCATAATTGTTTTCAGGATTATCCACATGCAAGTTTAGATCCCCTGATATAATAAGACAGTCAAACTCTATGCAAACAACTGATAGCAGTTCACCTAGCTCTTCAAGAAAAACTTTAGCTGAATGTTTTGGAGGCCTGTAAATTGTCAGTAATAAAATCTGAGGAGAAGACTTAATGCATGCACACAGATATTCAAATGAAGTAAAGTCACCGAATGACGACTGATTGCACTGAAAAGAGGTCTTGAAAATTGTGGCTATCCCCCCACCTCTTTTATTTGCTCTGGTAGCACTCAAGAAACTGAAGTTTGGGGGAGCTGATTCGATGAGAGTAGCAGCACTGTTTGCTTGATCTAACCATGTCTCAGTTAAAAGTAAAAAATCAAGGTTGTGTGTGCAAATTAGATCATAAATTAAGAATGATTTGTTTGAAAGAGATCTGATATTTAGGAGTGCTAGTTTTGCTGTAAGTGTTATGTGAAATATGATCCATGGGGGAAATCTGAGGTTGATGTGGTACGGGTAGGAGATTGGACTGGTTTACCCTATAAGCTCGATGCATTTGTGTTCTATTTCTTGTCAATACAGGAATAGAGAATGTCATGGGCTTACTGGGTCCCGGCATGTTCTCAAAACTACTGTCAGTACCATTTATATCGCAGGGACCCTGAGAATATCATGCAATACAGTCATCAAGAACGCTTAGGCGTTATGTCACTGGACGTGTGGGATATTTCTCTGTAAATACCAATTTATGAAATTAGAATACTCAACTTCGACCAGTTTCATAATTTGAAGATGTAACAAAATCTGATTATTCAATTTACTTGTTCCGACAGCCTGGCTTCCTGCAGGGAATCATCTCCCAAATGGGAGACATCGCCACCACTATGACCCCTGTGGAAAGAATGTGCACAGTAGTCCTGGACGAGATGGCAATCAAAAAACAATTTGATTATGATCGAAGAAATGACGCCATTTATGGCGTATCAACATCAGGAGCTGCTGCCAAGCAGGCAATGGTCATCATGGCTAGGGGCATTTTGGGGAAGTGGAAGCAGGCAAGCCATACTTTAGAAAAAAATTTTTGTTGATATTGCTGTGTATATTCAAACACAATTACCTAAACCATGTCTTTTCAACAGACCATAGGATATTTCTTTTCCCCTAGCTCAATGGCAGCGGAGGAAATTGCGGTGATCATTAAAGATGCCATTGGCCACCTGCAACTCATAGGGCTGACAGTATGTAGTGCACAGACTTTTTTTTGTTGAAATAGCAGCATTACTGCATTGCGTGGACTTCCACTCCAAACTTGTATTGACAAAATGCATTAACCAATTTCAAAGGTGCAGGCAGTCATATGTGACCAAGGAAGCCCTAATGTGAAGGCGGTGCGCAACCTCGGGGCTAGCCTGGACCCTCTGGGAGGTGAGGAGTCCCACTGCATCCTGGTGGGGGTCCAGAGGGTTCCAGTGATCTTTGATGTACCGCACCTTGTCAAATCGATCAGGAACAACCTATACAAACATGACCTACAAGTACGCACAATAAACAAAGCAAATCAAAATTGCAATGAGTCATACTGAACATAAAAGGTATCACAATGATTCACATACCAGCTCGTATTTATCTATTTCTATCCTTAGACACAAGGAAAAAATGTTTGTTGGAATCACATAACCAAATTCTATGAGCTGGACAAGCTTCATCCAATTCGAATGGCCCCGAAGCTAACCGAGAGGCACATCCACCTGCCCGCATTTTCTAAGATGCGTGTGAGTTTGGCTACGCAGGTGTTTAGCCACACTGTCTCTGCTGGTAAAGTTTATCCATCTTTTCAAAAACTTTTCTTCAATAAACTGCAGATTGCAATGTGATACTGACCACCTATTCAATTGTCGTATCTGTCGTGACCCAGGCATTTCTGCGATGGTAACATTGCAGAGACTGCCAGCAGAGGCAAAACATACAGCTGACTTTGTAGCCAAAGTCAATCGCCTCTTCGATGTGCTAAATTCTCGGTAATTATGCAAAAAAATAGCACCTCGACTTCACAAATATACAACTTACTAACTACACCCGATTAACTACGACTTACCTTTTTACCCCTCTCCTCACTAACTACGACTATCCACCTACAACTATCCTACTTGCAGATCTGTCAAGGACTCAAACCCCTGGCGAAGACCCCTTGGCGCCGGAAACCAGGAAAAAGAGAACTTCCTGGGGGAGTGCATCAATTGGGTGGCAGGCTGGCAGTTTAGGTCAGTCAATAAGAAGACAAACAACCAAACTACACCAAATCAACATCTAGCAACATCTAGGCTGAGGCACACACTAACGCCCACCCCCCCCCCCCCCACCGTCCCAGCACGGAATGTGCCTCTCTATAAAGAGCGTCCTTCTTGTCCACAAGAGGTGCACAGATGCTGGAATGAAGTATCTGTGCACCTCAAAATTAAACCAGGACTGCATTGAGGTAGTGCAACATACAATTACTTTTCAAATAAAAAGTTAATAAAATAAAAAGCTGAAAACTAAGATTTGACCACCTGCTTCTTTTTGTTAGAACCTATTCTCCTTGAATCGGGGCAAAGGGGGCCATAAATACAATCCAAAATACAAAGTGTGAGGGAGTTCAGCGCAGCGCTCAGGGGATTGAGTGTTTCTAATATCATCCCTGCCCTTTCAACATCGGCTGCATCCAACTGTGAGGTGGATGACGGAACAACCCTCCTAGCCACAGTGTCAGAGGACGCAATCTCCTCCACCTCTTCCACCACCTTCAACCAGCTCCAGTGACCTCACTAGCACTCCCTACCTCACTGACAGAGATAGAGGACGAAGAACTGGTGCTGATGTCGAACATTGTGGAGGATAAGGTCATCTTTACAACACAAAACTGTCAGACACCAAACAGGACGAGGACCACAAAAGCGTCACGTTCAAAAGTTTATTTAAGGGTTGGGGGTTAAGGGGGTTTCAGGGGTTCCGGGGGGGGTACAGGAGTTCCAAGAGTCTGCGTGTGTGTGTTCCCCCAGTAGCCGAACAGCGATGGCAGGAGCTGGATGATCCGGGAAATCCTGGGGGAAAACACACACACAACAGCAATTGAAACGAAGCAGCAGTACAGTCAAGGACTAGGCGGTATTCGTAGAAGAGGGACGGAAGGCAGGTCAAGATTACCGGGGCTGGAGAACACAGAAGTAGTCGAGCGGGTCCGGGATCACAGGCAAAGAGTCAGAGGCGTTTTCAAAAACAGGCAGGTAACTGGTGCTGGTTGCAGACGATCTGACAAGTGTGGACTGAAAAGCAAGGCTTTATATAGAGGGCATGATGAGTGGTGAATGCAGTGCAGCTGGTAGGTAACGAGGGTGAGGCAGAGCAGAGCAGGAACAGGTGGAGGTCATCAGACTTCAATCAGCACGTGTTACCAGGCAGAGAGAGAGCTCATGACACAAAACACTGCATTGACACACTGCTAGTCATAGTCATAGCAGTGTGTCATCACATGGAACAGACATTCACATATGATCATCCTCATATTAATGCTCATATTCAATGTAACACTGTATTTTCTCATACTTGTAGACTGTTGGCGATTGCATCGAGGAGGAGGGCCTGTTCTATGTCGCTGGCTGGCTTGTCAGGGTCCTCCAGCAGGAGCAAATAATCCAGGCCTGTCCACACTGCAAGGTGCTGCTGTTGGGTGACCGACATCAGGACCACACCTACGCAGCAAGTGTGGACCACCCCTTCCTGGAGGCCAAAAAATACACAGCATCGGCAAACCTCATGAAGCCATCGGAACATTTTTTCGCTGCAATTCAGCTTTTGGAAGGGGAGTTTGTGAGGCAGATAGACACTTTCTGGCCTCACAACAACATCACGCAAAAGATGGAAAGGACTCTGGGCAGTCTGGGGGTGTTCAACAACCTGTATACCTCGCACCCTCAGCACGCCAGCCTATTGGAGACAATAGCAATAAAAAAATTCGTAATGTGCAGGCTCGGGGCGGAAATCCGTGAGAGGAACAGGAGGCTGAGCAAACAGCAAAGCACCATAGCAGCTCAGAGAAAGCGGTCCTCCTTCACAGCCTGAACGAAGCTGGAGGACCATATTGCTGTGGCTGTTCCTGTGGAGACAAATATAAATGATAATTTGAGTTGTTGTTTTTTTTTTACCACATGGAACGATTGTTACTTAATTTGTCTTTTACCATGTTTTTTACCATGTTTTACCTTGTTCTACATTGTTTAAAGAAAATCAAACTTCAATTAACACGTCCGTGTATTTTAACTGAGCTCAGTAGGTATAAGCTTTGTCTAGAGAAAAATCAATAACTGCAACATTCGTAAATTAATGATGTTAATATATAAAGTCCTTTTACTTTTCACTATTGCCACCATAAATTGGCTAGGCTACATAGCAGATAACCAGCAGATAGCCAGCCGACAGCCAGCCGATACATAGAAATCAATGTTGCTGCCATTACCATTGTTTATGGATTAAAAAAAACCCTTTATCAATAACACCAGTGGGAATTAAAAAAAACTCTCTGCAAGTAATATACATAATAAAACATTCGCGCATTTTCGCTTTTACATTAGCTAACTAGAACTCTTTGTAACTCGTGTATTAACCAAAAGAGCCTTACCTCAAATAGCAGCTGGTGTTATCGTTGCCAATCATGTTGCTGATGCCATGAGAAAGGAAGCCATGATGCGGAAGTGCCGAATAGACTAAGAAATTGCCGTAAAGCAGCACCAAGGGCAGTATGAAAATATGTGACGTCGTCACATTTTTTGAACGGATTTTTAGAACAGATAAGTGAACTTAAAAATTCAATTTTCAGCTGAGTGTATATCCTAGCCCCCCATTTTGAATGCAACGTTCAAATTACTTGACAAAAAATTACATCCTGAGAAAAGTGGATTCTGGGGGTGAAATCCCATAGACTCCCATGCATTCTGCACTCGCCTGCGAGCGCCCCCGCATGGACAGAGACGTGTACTGCAGCCAGTCCAGAAACCGGAAGTAACCAGAGAGTGCCAATTCTCTTCCTATTAGACATTCTCTGGTGAAGCTAGGCGGAGCTAAGCGGAACGAAATTCATCTGGCGAGAGTCAGGTTAGGTTTTCGCCTGATTTGGGCTCGCATTTTTCACGACATAGCTCCCCCTGCAGCTTTGGTAGCAAGTGACTGCTATGCTAAACCCCCACTAGCTAGCGAGCTAGCCATCAAGAAACCAAGCTAAACACATACAGGGCTCACAATAAAACGGTCGAGCACATTGTTCAAGAGACTATCAAACCACATTACAAAAACGAAGTTCACCCAAGGGTAGGCTACTTACAATTTCAACAGCAACAAAGCCAAGTGGAGTCCGTTTTGCAGTCTTCTTACTACAATCTGACTACATTTTCGAGACGCGATTGGATACATCCGATGAGTCACATCCGGAATATGTTCGGGATGTGACCAGAAAGTTGCATATTCTTTTTTTCCGCGGAGAAGCACTAGCACCAAACGACCCAAAAAGTGTTGTAGAACCATCAGAACGACTCTCAACCTGCATAATTAAGGTCATTTTTGCTAAAATTGTTGCATAGGGCTTCTTTAAATGTCTAGCAGCAGAGTTCTGTATGAGTTCCAATTTCTTTATGCTTTTTTGGAAGACAGTAAAAAGTGTATTGCAGTAGTCTAACCTGCTAGTAATAAAGGCATGGGTTAATTTCTTTGCATTTTGTTGTGTTAAAAAGGCCACTTTGGCAATGTTTATCAGGTGGAAATAAGCTGGGTAACTTTACTGATATAGGGCTTGAAGCTTAACTCTTAACTCTGTATAAGTATAGGCTTGTTACTTTTGATTTGACTTGGTGTGCCAGGTTCCCAACACTACTATAACGTCTCGCTATGATTTGGTCCAACCAAAAGTGTTTTATCGTCATTTAGCTTTTAAAAAATGTTGCTCATCCACTGATGAATGGAGGCTAAGCATTTTACTGTCTATGCTAAGCATGGGAGAAGGGAGTAAAGGCCATCTGGGTTTGTTGGCTCCATGCACAGAAATATATAATTGTCTGCATAGCTGTGGAAGTTTACATTATGCTGCCTTATGAAAAAAGCAAAGGACCATTAAAGGGGTACTTGGCAACTATTTCAACGTAATAAACCTGTTTAGAAATAATTTGGATGGTTAAATGACCTGTTCCGGTGAAAATGGTGACTTTCCCTGCTGCGCCTAGCGTCCCCAGGCGGAAAACCAACCTTGCAACATAATATATACTCTTTTGATCCCGTGAAGGAAATTTGGTCTCTGCATTTATCCCAATCCGTGAGTGAAACACACATTAATCCCGGCGCAGTGAGCTGCCTGCAACAACAGCGGCGCTCGGGGAGCAATGAGGGGTTAGGGGTAGGGGTTAGTTTTGCAACAATTTGCGTAAAAGTTTGCGTAAGATCACGTAAAGATTTAAGATATAAGACAGTAGGCCTAATGTTGTGCATGCAAATAAACAACATTGAACGTACATCTACATGTGTTATAAACTTAATAGGCCTTACTATCTTTAAAGACAATCCCAGTAAATAAAATAAAGTCCTGGCGACGTCCCCTAAAGGTCCCCTGGCGAACGTCACCTCCTCGACATTGTGTAGGGTTCCCTTTACGTCCCGCGGACCTCTGTTCGGGAGGTCTAAAAGACGTCCACGAGACTTTGAGAGGACGTCCTGTAATGGTCACCGCGACGTTATGCGCGCGACGTTTATATTTCCGCGATGGTAAAAAAAAAAAAAAAAAACGAAGCGGATTTAGTATGGTATCCTTAATTCTTCTGCAATGTAGAGCTAGATCGTTCTGCTTTACAAATGAAGTAGCCTAGTCACTTATGTTGCTAGACAACCCTAAACAAATGCTGTGTGGTCTGTTTTTAACATTTCTCTAGTTTTATTGCATTGTATTCAGCTCCAAAAGCCGGTTCAGTCCCAATTCGGCCGTGTGTGTGTTTCTGAAAATAAAACAGATAATAAGTACGTGACTACGTTAAATAAACCACTGCCTATTTAGAGCATGTTACATGCATCACGTAATGACAGTTATCTGGAGAAAAGTGCATTGTAGGCTAAGCTAGAAGCTAAGAAAAGCGAGTTTGCTAACGTTACACCAAGCATCACATCAGCTAACATTTTGATAAAATCCTTTCCCTAGTTTGTAACGTTATACATTAACGTTAAACTCAAAATGTATGTGCTACATAATTCAGCATGTCTGCATGCAGATATGCTGAATTATGTAGCACATACATTTTGAGTTTAACCCTTTTCCCAGTTTATGAAGTTGTGCATCTATGAGCAAAGTAGACATATTACATTACATTACATTACATTACATTTGGCTGACGCTTTTTTAGCCAAAGCGACTAACAACATGGTAAACAGTTTAAGTTTTAGAGCAATTCTCAACAATTTTAGGACAATTTAAAAACATTAGAGTACAGTAAGAGTAAGTGCATCAGTGAGTGCTGTTTTTAACAGTTACTTGTCAGTTTAAGACGGCTGGTGAGTGCTAGGATCAGTAAGACTTGTTGTAAGTGTTGCTATGAGAGGAGATGTTCTCTAAAGAGCTGGGTCTTCAGGAGTTTTTTGAAAATGGAGAAGGATGTCCCTGCCCTTGTAGGAACTGGCAGTGTGTTCCACCAACGAGGAACAACAGATGAGAAAAGTTTGGATTGGCAGTAGAACATATGGTTCTACTTTGCTCACAGACGCACAACTTGATAAACTGTATGATATGTTGGCTTAGACTACGGTAGGCTAATGCAGCTACTGCTAGAGACTAGATAGATAGATACTTTAGTCATCCCCAGACGTGTAACGTGAAGTCGTGCATGGATGTGATGTCTCCGTCCTGCAGGCGGTAGCCAGAACGCTCTCAACTCCGCTGCCATGTGTGAATAAACAAACGTCCCCACCATGTCCCCGGTATAACGTTATTGTCGGGTCCTTAGGAGGTATTTGAAATGACCAAATGCAAATGTCATCCGAGGGACCTGACGGTGACGTCCCCAGAAAGTCCTGCACCGGACGTCACGCAATAACCAAACGATAACTTGCTCCGGACGTCAATAGGTCACCGGAACGTCCGCTAGAGAACATGACGTTCGGGACCAATCGGGGACGTCGTGAATGTCGGCATGAGGTCCGGTGGACGTCCCGTGTTTGTCGGGATAGCATATAAACTGCAAAGATGCATTATTCTCTTGAAATAGAAGCAATCACTGATAACATCTAGCTGCACCTTTTGGAAAATATTACATCTGCTCAATTGCCATTTTCAAAAACAAATCTATAGTTTGGGGGTATCTGCATTGCATATAGTATTTGGGATGGCAGTTTTTTAATGGACATGGCGCCGTAATAAACATTATCTATAGACTATATTTCTTTTGACGGAGTTATGTAATAAATATATGCATGATTAGATTGTTCATGTTTTGTGTAATACGTAGGCTATTCCAGGTAGTCTACGTGTAATGAACAATCCATTGAATATGACAGAGGTGGAAGATATTAACACAGATGTGATAACAGTGTTTATGATAGGCTAACAACTGAAATTCAACTAAATTACAAAAAGTGAGCGTTTCAAATGACCACATTCTCGATATATGAAATTAACTGCTTAAAAACTGAACAATGGCCTAGTTAATTTCATAACGCCAGTGCTCGTATCTAGCTCGTCTCTATGTAGGCCAATAAATATGTTACATAAAGTAGCCTAACCTCTTACATAAATCTTTGCATAAACAAAGCGTTGCGGTGGGTTTCACTTAATGCATTAGGCTTCCATCCACTAGGCTAATAACAAAAAGTCCATGTAGTGCAAGGGAATTCAAAGTGAAATATAATTCATAGTGTGTAGGCAACTGAACTGTCATAGAATTCATTGACCACCGATTGCATGAGGACTGTGCTCATTCAGTTTCTTCGGTTAGACCCAACTCTGATTATACAACCATTTATGTAGTTATATAAGGTAGATGTTTAATTCACCAATGGCGTTATTCACTGCACGTCACGTGGCGCCTGCGTATCGGGACGGTGATGACGGTGTGAGCAGATTTCGTTAGCCAGCAATGTGTTGTTATGTGTGGTACTAGTGCCTTGCTAACGAATTCATTCGACTTTGAAATCAGGGATACAATATATACAAACAAAATTGAATCCGGGATCGTGACATGATGTAGACGAGCTACAGAACACGCCTCGGGACTGCAATGAGTGACTGAAATCAAGAGAAAGGCAACAAGAGTTTTCTTCTTAGGTTAGATAACCGTTAGCTGGCTGGCGCTAAGTTAGGGTTTACGTAAACACCGGCCATTTAGTCGGTAATGTTAATGGTATCGGGTCTTATATAAAAACCGACACATTGAGCGAAGTGGACGTCGAGTGGCCGTTTTTTCGAAAATTAAGGACATTCTTTCTGGAGGAAATGGGGAAGGCAGATAGTGACTGTATTTGAAACGATCGGGCTCACCGGGTGAAGTAGAGCAACGTTACATAGCTACGCGAATGTGTTGCGAAACAACACTCTAACGTTAGACCTTCAAGAATACCAGTTTGAAGCTAGGGTGCACCAGGATAGGTTAGATAAGTAAGTCAGCCGGCTCAGTAGATATATATTTTCATGATATTACATTTTGAAAGGAAATGTTGGGACTGGTAAAGGATAACGTTTCACAACTACAGAAACTAGGCTATCGTTACCTGAGGACTTCTTGGCGGAGCATCATAGTTACGGAAGCGATTATGGTCTATATTGGTTATGAAACATGTCTAGGGTATTAATCAGCATACAACAGTCACTTTAAGTGGGGCTTCTGTAGCCGTTGTCTGCTCCACTTAATTTTGGCAGTTTGGACAATCTGACTTTTGTAATGTTTAAGGGCAGGGCCTACTTTTGCGGTGGGTTCGTTTTATAATTTTACTGGGACATGGGAGGAGGCGCTCTTCGTGTTAGCAAGAAGCTTGTGTAACACTGCTAGATAGATAGCTGTGTAATTTAACCCACATTTTGCTGCCAATTACACAACGATGGACGCGGGAATACAAAACCACACGGAACATTTTGTTCATGACATATCGAACCCTAACGCACAGGGTTTATGTCCTGAAATGCTTGAGGTTGCAGAGGAAGCTTGTCGGGCTGGAGATTTCGACCTTGCTGTGGAGATCTACAGCTCTCAGCTGGCAGATCTACACCAGCCTGACCGGGGACTGTGTTTACGCAAAGCGGACGCGTTAGCTCGAGCTGGTCGGATAGGGGACGCTTTGGACTCATATCGTGTAGCAGCAAACATTCAGAGGCTTTTGCCTGATGAACTCGGACTTTTGGTTGAAAGTATTGCGCGGACTATTCGCGGAAAGGAGTTGAGCGACCCCAAAACTGAGACCATTGTCAACGGAAGACAAACGTCTCACGACTCAAAAACAAGTGGCAGGTCTAACAACGGGTGCACGGGCGCTGACAGAGATGGATCGGAGGAAGATGAATGTTTGGACTTATTTAGTTGTAAACTTTGCAAGTGTCTGTTATCCGAACCAACTACATTAGAATGTGGCCATACATTTTGCAAGCGGTGCCTGGAAGACACTGAAGCAAAGGAGTGCAGCAGTTGTCATTCCCAAATAAACAAAACACACGGCGAGAATCGTATTCATGGATTTAATGGAGTCAATGTTGTACTCAGCAGTCTTTTGGATAAATGGTTTGAATCGGAAAGCAAATCCAGACGACTTTGGTTGGAAGCAGACGGAATGTGGAAGAAACATGACCTGGCCAACGCATTGGAAAAGTTCAATAAAGCTGTGGAAATAGGTAAGAAACTGGCAAGTAATTTGCATCTCATCCGAGTAGCTGGTTTTGCAACGAGACTGATTGACCTACATTTGGCTGTAGTGGTCATATAACGACTACAGGGGTCGCCACTTCAAGTAGGCTGAGCTAGTTAACAACAAGCTATGTAACATCATGTAATGCAGATGCCCACACTTCCCCTCTTAACCTGAAGACTTTTGCAGTTGCATAACCTTTATGGACTGCACAGTTGTAAACGAAATGCAATGACCAACTTTACATAGAGAAAGCAATGACACTTTCATGGAGCAATACGGTTTTATAATACTTATATCAGAGTGAAGGGGGTGTTATGAAAGTTAGATTGTTGTGTTTGCGCATGCGTGTACTCCCAAGCAATTTGCCGGTGTGCTCTTGTTCTGATAGTAGCATTTAGGCTTGTAAAACATGAAATGTGTCATCTCTACAATACAGCAAAATATTGAGAGCTAGAACAGACGTGTGTGTTGGTACAGAGCTTTCACACGCTCGAATGTTACCAAACAAACACTCGCGGCCTGCTGGCGTCCGCCACACGTCACCCCAGAGAGACCATCTGCTACTTGAACGTCATCGTGGCTGTATGGGATTGGGGTGAAATGCGTGGGCGCCCTGGCCTCCCAGTGCAGTATCATAGTCAAAGTGGGTTCATTTTGGGGGTCTCTAACTTCATAAGAGGGCATGTGTCTCACCCTATTACGCTCCTGCAGAACTAGGCCAGGTCGCAGACACTCCTCTGAGCTTTTCAGTGCCCTGTTGGAATGCTGTTATGAGCGCAGTAACCTCAATAGAGACATGGTTATGTCAGACGGAAATGCTCATACTGCGGGTGACCTGACAGTAGAAATCAGTCTTAAAGGGATTTATTCGAACTTTTTTTTTTTACGCATAGCACACAGAACACATCAGTGTTAAAACATTGCCGGTGTAGTATTGTCTGAAACATTTGGGTGCTTTGTCTAAGCCATTCTTCTGTAAGTAAGTTAGCAGGGAAGTCACATTTGCTGACAGATTGATTAATCTAGCCTGGGATCCGGCATGCCTGTGCATCTGCTCTGGCCTGACCTGGTTTTGCAGGCGGGGTCGCTGGATGCTGACCCGTTTATGTAAGGTAGGGCACTCAGTAGTGCGGGGCGGGGGACAGCAGATCTCTATACTGGGTCGTTACATGACGAGAGAGAACAATAGACACGAGTTGTAGTGGTGAGAGACCAACGGGCCTGCTGCTGCTGCTGCTGCTGTGTCATGGTCAGACTCTGGGGACTGAGCACAGTATCAGCGTCCAATGGCAATAACTGTGTTGCTCTGTTCTCTCACTGTGTGTGATAGAGCGTGGGTGGTGCTGTGTGAATGTCCCCTGTGTGCTATAAAAATGGGCCCAGTGGAAATGGTTGTGTGTGTGTGTGTGTGTCCATCACACAGTGAACAGAGACGTGCTTCTAAACTAAGAATGTGAGCCTAGTCTAAAGCCTGCTCAACACTGGCTATCAGTAAATACAGTTTTTTTGAGAAGTAAAGTTTGGACTTTGTTTTATCATCAGTTATCTTGTCTCACTAGCCACTGGAAGGGTCAGTCATTGCTCATATCCAGCTTTTTCCGTGATTCCAGTTTTGGCTCTCAACAAACCCAATGCGAACGTATTTGTATCCTCCACATTGACATGTCAAATTGGCAATGACGTGTGTCCAGAATGAAGAGAATCTACTCTGTGACCGTGCTTTCCCCCGTTGGACTGATAACCCAGGTCAGTGATAAGTGGCAATTTGAGGGTTTTCGTTCAGTCCTACACTGTGGTCCGTCATACCACTGAAGTGATGAAAAATGCTGGCTCATATTGTGTTACCTTTCAGTCTGTAACAGTAGTAGGCACAGGTGTGCCAGAACGTTCCGTGAGGGATGGTCAGGCCTGTGGTGGGATGCGGAGAACGGGGGGGGGGGGGGGGCTGTTCCACTTCTTTGACCTGGATTTTATGCAAGCAGATTGTCTGCTTATGTGTCTGGCGCCAGATATATAGGGCTGACTTTGGAGCTCTTTATGAGTTTATATTTTATACTTTGGAATAATCCAGAGTATCAGTGAGCTCTGATATTAGCGAATTCCATCACAATTAAAGTTTTTTGAGGTTCCTGAGAGAAGGTCACAGTAGTGCATTTATATAACGTGTTACATCAACACATACTTATATAAGCAAAATTTTTTCTATCTGAGTAACACTGAGGGTATGCAGTCTCTCTTTTGGAATGAGTCATAATTTGGGTGTGTATGCCATGGCTGGGCTACAAGTTTAAACTCTGCTTCATAAATTGTCCCCATTTCTTTAGTGGTTTTCAGCACTTTTGACAGAGCCTCTCTTTGCTTCTCCACAGCGCCCTCTATCTGCAGGCTGCTGGGACGGCGCGCTGAATTGCACATGGAAATGAGGAATTTCAGCCAAGCCATCCAGGACGCGGACAGCGTGTGCCGACTGAAACCTCAGTGCCCCAAAGTGAGTATGACCGCCACACACCCTGGAGTGACATATCTGTCTGACTAGCACAAATCTCTGGTCCAGCACCAGACATTCTGGCCCCCTGACCCCCTAACCTACATGCCATGGCCCACTCTGACCTCATTACAGGATACTATACCCCCTTAAAGAGAGTTCCATTATCAGCATCATAGTTGGCCCCACAAGACTTCCTTTTTAACATTCCATATGTTATCTTAATGCAGAGGAAGTAGATTGGGAACCAAATAGAATGTTCAAGCTTTGTTTTTATTGTTGAAAGGGTCTATTCTTATTACATGCTCTCTCGCCATAAATCCCCAGGCCCACTATACAAAGGCGAAGGCTCTGAGTGCAGCTGGAAGGGCAGAGGAGGCACTGCAGCAGTATTTCTACTGCGTGGCCCTTAAGCCAGGCTGGAGCGTGGTCAAGCTCGAAGCACAGAAGGTACTGCACACACACACACACACACACACACACACACACACACACACACACACACACACACACACACACACACACACACACACACACACACAGTGTGACTTACCAGCACTTCCCCCCAGAGTCCTGTCCAATGTAGTAATAAGCATCCAGGTCATTCCTAATGATTGGCCTGAATGGGACTGGAATAAGTTCCTGGGAGACACTGGAAGGTTGTGACTCTTGGTCAGTGCATTTGAAAGACAGGATTCCAATGACCAAGTTAATAGATTGAGTCTTGAAACAGGATTCCTATTACCAAGTTAATGATTGAGTCTTGAGACAGGATTCCAATGACCAAGTTAATAGATTGAGTCTTGAAACAGGATTCCTATTACCAAGTTAATGATTGAGTCTTGAGACAGGATTCCTATTACCGGGTTAATAGATTGAGTCTTGAGACAGGATTCCTATTACCGGGTTAATAGATTGAGTCTTGAGACAGGATTCCTATTACCAAGTTAATGATTGAGTCTTGAGACAGGGTCTGTCAGATAGAAATACTGATAGAAAACTTGATGCCTATGATGTCTGTCTGATGTCTATGCCACATTTCTAACGTGTGTGTGTCTGTTTGTGTTTTAACACAGGTCCTGGGTGAGCTCTTCTCGTCAGTGTTTGAGGAGGATGGTCTCTCTGCCCCGTTGCCCTCAAGGCAGAGTGGACCGTCGTCTCGTCTGAAGCCCTCTTCCCTGGTCAACTCGCTGCCCCCCTCCTTCGGCGCACCGGGATGCTCCAAGGTGAGACCACCCCCACACACTGTCAGTCACTCACACTTACACACACTCACACACCTAGGGATGGGCATCGTTAAGAAATTATCGTTATCGATGCAATTGTCGAGTCGGCTTATCGATACGATTCCTTATCGATTCCTGTACCATTTGCTGAACACTTATAGGATGGCTTTGAGAGTTGTTGGCTTTGAATTTAGACACACCCACCCAAATTTCCACCCACTTCTTTCCTCTCACTCTGTCCTCATGCACCTCCCTTCTCTGACATCATGCACCTCCATTCTCTGACATCATGCACCTCCAGATGTTCTCTCGCATCTACCCGCTCTTCTAAATCAGCAGCCATCACTGCCCAGTGGACCACATTAGCATATGGACGCATGCGACGTATTTTCTTAATCAGTAAACTATCTGTAGCCAAGTCTCACACCACCCCTCTCGCCTCCTCTGTTGCCGTGCCTACAGGACGCCAGTGGCAGCATGTCCAAGAGCAGCGGGGGCAGTGAGAGCACCAGCTCTGGCAGCTCCTCTCTGGCCATCCCCAAACCCGACGGCCTGTTTGAGAACCCCAAGAGCCTGACGGCGGTGCTGTCCGCCCTGCCCGTGCCCTCCACACTCAAGAGGAAGGGGTCCGGGGAGCTCAGCCCAGCGCCCCCTTGCAAACTCCATCGGCCCGCAGGTACCTTTTCACTCTCACCTCTCTCTCTCTTTTTTTGAGACATTTTGCTTGTTTTCTTTCCGAGAAGGAGGAGAAGAAGAAGAAGAGGTCACATTTCATCACAGACACAAGTCCTAACTTCACTTCAACTTTAAACGGCTCATCCGTTTACCTGCGGATGTCCAGTGAAGTTAGGACTTATGTCTGTGATGAAATGTGACCTCTTTTTCTCCTTCTTTGCTTTATTGGCGGATTACAACTCTTTGGTGCATACCGCCACCTACTGTACAGGAGTGTGCAAAGGCACTTAACAGACTATCATGGCTAAAGTTTAAAATAAATGTGACCTCTGTTTTACTTAAGCAAGTCATTCCACCATTAATCTCTGTTCCTTTCATCTATGCATTTTACATCATCTGTTCTGCTGGCCTCAATTGTAAAGCACTTTGGGTCGTCTCCTGTGAGTGCCTGTGTTTGTTGCGAATGGTTGGGTTGTTTTTGGAGTGGCCTAACTGATGGCTCGTGTGTCTTTGTTTCCAGATTGTCCCAGTTCGTCAGCAGCCCTGCGCGTGTTTCCAGGTGTGAGGCAGGTGCCTATGGACCTCCTAGACAGTGGAGATTTGGAGTGCTCTCTGTGTATGAGGTAAACTAACACCCCTCCTGTTCTCACACCAGAGCAGAGCTGCTGAAACAGGCTTTCCATGTGTCTCTGACCTAACTCCTCCTCTCCATCTCTCTCTCTCTCTCTCTCTCTCTCTCTCTCTCTCTCTCTCTTCTCTCTCTCTCTCTCTCTCTCTCTCTCTCTCTCTCTCTCTCTCTCCATTCCTTCTCTCCAGGCTGTTCTATGAACCGGTCACCACCCCCTGTGGACACACCTTCTGCCTCAAGTGTCTGGAGCGCTGCATGGATCACAATCCCAACTGCCCGCTCTGCAAAGAGAATCTGTCTGAGGTGAGAATACACATACTTATATACACACACACACACACTCATTCATTCACACTCCCTGAAAGAGACAGAGACACACACACACACATGCATGCAGAACACACGCACACCCTCACACACAGTCTGATTCAGTTATTGAACTCTCTCATACGTACTCACTTACCCACTGCAGTTGACATATGCCAGCCGTACCATAGCTGTATTGTTAACAGTGGTGTATGTCCTGTGTGCACTTGCAGTACCTGGCCAGTAGGGGGTACAGTAAGACCTTCCTAATGGAGGAGGTGCTGCAGCGCTACCTGGCAGAGGAGCTGGCCGAGAGGAAAAAAGTCCATGAAGAGGAGATGAAGGAGCTCTCCAAGTGAGTCTCACATGGATGTCTACACACACACACACACACACACACACACACACACATTTTTAAAATCTTGAATATAGTGTGTGTTTATTGTGCATGATTAATTGTTGTTCTGATTGTTATTCTGCTTCAATCCTTTCAGCTTGAACCAGGAAGTGCCCATCTTCATCTGCACCATGGCATTTCCCACAATCCCCTGCCCCCTGCACGTGTTCGAGCCGCGCTACCGCCTCATGATCCGACGCTCCATGGAGACTGGCACCAAGCAGTTCGGCATGTGCATTGCAGATGATGTGAAAGGGTAAGGACACACACACACACACACACACACCCATACACTCCTATAGAGAAGGTAATATGACACACCTGCACAGAAGGCTGACCATGGTTTGATGCTTCGGCTGCAGGTTTGCAGACTACGGCTGCATGCTGGAGGTGAAGGACGTGAAGTTCTTCCCCGACGGGCGCTCGGTGGTGGACACGGTGGGCGCGGCCCGCTTCAAAGTGCTCAGCCACGGACAGAGGGATGGCTACCACACCGCCAAGATCGACTACCTGGAGGACAGGAAGGTACCTACGCCTACAGCTCTTGGGTTGCATAGTGGGGAGTTTGGGAGATGAAGACGTGTGTGTGTGTGTTTGTGTGTGTGTGTGTGTGTGTGTGTGTGAGCGAGCCCCATCTCAGTCTTCCCTCTGATGGGTATGTTTGTGTGTCTCAGGTGGAGGGTGAGGAGCTGGCGGAGCTGGTGAAGCTGCACGACTCCGTGTACGATCAGGCCACGGCCTGGTTCACGTCCCTCAGAGACAACATGAAGAGTCAGATCCTCAGCCACTTCGGACACCTGCCCGTCAAAGACCCTGATCCACAGGTACACTTTTATTACACATTTATAACCATTGAAACAATTAGCTCATTTATTCTTGTAGTCAGTAATGTGATGGTTTGATGAGGGTTAAAATAAAGAAATGAAAAGCAACATATAGATCTGCACAAATCCATCTGTACAAGTTCATATTGTTGCAACATAGCAATAGAGTATTTATTCAGGGATCTTAAGGTTTGTAGTGAGTACCAGAGCATGTTAACTCCCATTTCCCAGGGCTGGAGACTGACCTGCATTCACCGTTCTCTCTCCTCTGTCTCCAGGGCAACCCCAATGGGCCGGCATGGTGCTGGTGGCTGCTGGCTGTGCTTCCGCTGGAGAACCGGGCCCAGCTCACCATCCTGGCCATGACCTCGCTCAAGGACCGCCTCATCGCTATCCGCAGGGTCCTCATCTTTGTCACACGCAAACGCCCGCGGTAACCTCTGCCCCTCACCCCACTCCACCAACCCCCACCCCACCCCCCTACCCTCCCCCCCTCTCCTCTCTCGGGCCCTGTCCAGGAGGAGCAGAGAGGATGACCCACGCACTGGCAGGTCTTGAGAATGGAACACTCCGGAACACTCTGACCTCTTCCACAGGTCTGCCACTCCACTTGCTGCTTGTTTTAGACCAAATGAGGGCTCCACAGAACGGATCAGATCAGCCCTGCTCCACGCTCAGAGCAGAGCTTCACAAATGACCCCCTGTCAAACTAGCGCTGATTGTCTGAAGCGTCTCCTTAGGATTCCTGAACTTTGGCATCATCACATCCAGCACGTGGGCAAGTTAGGTTCTCGCAGCGCCTGCTTTCCCTGTAGGAGAATGAAGTTATGGCACCGTAGCAGCTGAAGTGAGCGAAAGAGCCGCACAATATAAACGCTTCCCTGTCGTCTGTATCTGAGTGCGGTTCCATCAGTCTAAGCTTAGTAATCTGGCTGTACGCTCATCTTCCTCTTCCTCTTCCTGTCATACGCACACACACTGGTTCGCCCTGTACTGAAGCTCCTGTACCTCACAAAGGGGCGGCTTTTTTACTCTCTGATGGAACAGTTGACCTCTGTGGACGGCTGGTCACCGTGTTCAATGGCAAAGTGGGAGCTCTCAACCTCAAAAGCTCCTGCTCTGCTGTAGTAGTAAACCAGAAGGATCTGTAGCCCTGCCCCAGATATGTTCCCCTGTAACTTAACTTGTACCCGAGCCTGATCATGTGGACACACAAGACCTCCATTTTAGAGTAGCCATTGTTGGACTTGATGAAGCTTCTCCCACGTCATGGCAGCATCTATACAAGTGCACAACGCCCTGGTAGTTCATAGCCAATCGAAACGCTTCCTTTTTCTCCTGAATGACTTCATTCCGTTTCTCTGCAGCTTTAATTGACAGTCTTAAAACATGAAGTGAACTTGTGTTGAAACCACTCATCGCACAACCGACTGGTTCTCGTTTTGGGATGAGAGGAGCCGTAATTTTTACCTGGTTGGATGGAGACCGCTCCTCTGCACAGTGTACATACCAGAGGAACACTCTGAATGTAATTGGACTTAGTTCTCTGTGGCTCATTGCTTCACACGCATATCTATGCTCTCTGCTAAATGCACATGAGATAGATAAGCTAGAGGGGGCCACCCAACACCCCTGAACACTCCTGTTCTTTACACCTCATTTGGAAAACCAACACTTGTCCTTCACACTACAGTAGTCCCTAGAAACTGAGTGGGTTTATACTCGACGCCACTGAGAGAGAAAAAAAAATCAGAGGCCTTAAAGTTATCATGACCTACCTTTTTAACTCGAATAAGTAGCAAACATTCAAGTATGGGGTGACCTAATGTACCTATGTTGTCTCCACCCTTAAGTAAGATTAGTGTAAGTTGAGTGGTTTTGTTAGTGCAGTCTCTCGGTGTATGGACCCTGCGTGCGTCAGAGCTTTGTCAATGCGTGGAAGTCACTTTCTTTTGTGTGTGTGTGTGATTGATATAAATCCATGTGTGCTGTAGTTTACGTATATGTCTGTTTTGGTTTGCCAGTTGTTTGTGATTGGATTGATGTACAATTGGAGGCCTTTGCTCTTTTGTTTGTTAAATATTTTTCTACAGTGTACTTATTCTGTTTGTGATTGTGCATGATTTAATCTTCGTGTTCCATCAACCCTCGTGTGTTTAGGGATGGTACACAAGTGTTCATCAACCCTCGTGTGTTTAGGGATGGTACACAAATGCTGCATTTTTTTCATCCAAGTTTGTACATTTAAGATATGATGAAAATAAAGTTATTTTGTATTTGAGATGAAAGCGTTTCACTGGTATGTTTTCTTTGTGCCGTTCTTTTTTAATTGCTGTGGATGGATATTTGTTTCTTTCTTATTTTGGGTATACAAATTAGTATTTTCTAGTATAACCTGTCCAGGGTCTCTTTTTTTTATAGGATGTGGTTAGCTCAGCAGTTGATCATTTATTAAAGTCATCACTATTAGTATATTTCAACTGTCTGGGGATTTTGTACTTTTAAAATGGAACATCTGTGCACCAGCCCCTGAGAAAGACCATTTAGGGCCTACATTTTAGGCCACTGCTCAGCCCTGCAGTACCATCTTGTCTCCACTTGGAAGCAGTAATGAGTTGATTCATCACAGATCTGCATTCTCAACAGCCTCAGCAGTATGCATTAAACGGGTATGTTTTGGAATACAATTTCATTTTTCAGGTTTCAGGATTAAATTCTCATATCCCACCAACACTCAAACACAGTCAAAATCTCTGGTACATTAGCCTTGATATTGTTTCAACGTGTAAAAAAGTCTTTCGAAATTATGTTTAGATAAATGTGATGAATAGTTTGAAGCCTTGGTATCCCCCCCGCCGACCTGGTGAGTCCGCGTCTGGACTGGGAGACTTCAAGCTGGACGGTCTGCCGTGATGCTTTCAATGAGTGCAATGCTTTACTGTATGTAATTGAGATCTCTAATCTTCTCTCCAGTGTAAAGTAATGTGCTGTCAGTCCTTGACATTGAGTTGGGACCTTCACGTGTATGTTTCCAGTGCAAACACCTGAACAGATGGTAAATACTGAGGCGTTTCAGTGGGTGACGCTAACATGCAGGCAGGGAAGCTGGTGTGAAGACCATGGAGGTGATGAACTTGCCAGGAGGCTGTCTCATAACCCTTAAAGGTGTCACACCGGTGTGAAGGGAATGTTGGATAATGAACGTTCTAAAGAATATCTGGAATTCAACATAGAATTTTAGAACCTTGAACACCACACCTTTAAGGGTTAATAATCTACATGTGCCTCGAAGCATTACAACACATAATTCATCACAGTTCGTATCCTTGAGTGGTTAAGGTTTAAAAAAAAAAAAAAAAGAACCCTCATCCTTCTGTGCAGTTACGTGTACACGGCTGGTGTGAACTCCCTGGTTCCGGATAACCTTGTTACAGTGTTTCCACAACATTTTAGGTCTGTGTGTGTGTGTGTGTGTGTGTGTTTCATTTCAGGAGGGCAGTGGCCCATAATCAAAACATGAACAGCAAATGTTTGCTGTTAAATCCCTCCTCTACTGGTATTTGCCACTGAAGAGTGCAGCATTCCAAATAATAATATATCATTTCAATTACACAATTAGAGTACTGCTTAACAACACACACCATAGCATCAAATGTTATGCAGTGAGTATGACATATGAGATAGTTCACAGTACAGTGAACATCACCTTCAGAAGACACATGGGAATCTCCCTTTAGTCATCAGGAATGACAAAATGATGGCCATAAAACATGATGCATTGGCCAATGTCAAAGGTGAGTCTGCTTCAGTTACCAGCTACAAACACAGTTGTGGCCATGATGACATCATCAGGCTGAGACAGTGGCTGTGTACGGTTCCTGGCAATGTTATTTTTGTGAGAATCTGTGTAGGCTACGGTTCCTGTCTATGTTAATGGCCTTTTTGTAGTGTCTGTGAGAATCTGTGTACGGTTCCTGCCAATGTTAATGGCCTTTTTGTAGTGTCTGTTCAGGTATGCAATAAAGAATTCTGCAGAAGTAATTTGCAGACATGGCAAAACACATACAATTTAAGAATATCCAAACAAAGTATTCATAATACAAAATTTCCATAACACACTGATGCATTTTTGCAGTGTTTGTCACTAGTTTCACAGTGTGTGTTATAGTCTCGTTCTCCAGTGACAGTGGTGTGTGAGACAAGACCGAACCCCAGGCCTCATGAATACATCTGATGGATGAAGTGATTGCAGTACTGCGGCAGACACGCCCTGCATGATAAGCCAGCCAACTTGTCCATTATTTTAAGGACAGATTCAGTGTCCTGGCCACTTCTGAGGAGACTGATATCTTACGAAGAGCAGGCTGGAAATGTTTCAGGTGATCAGCCAGTTTCCAAGGCCCAGTTTCAGAGATAGAATACTGGTCAGTTACAACATGTGTGACTTGCTCAGTAAGATTAGATTTGTTTTAATGGAACCATTATTTGACATACATTTGAGGCAATCTGTGTCTTTTATGGAAATGATAAGAGTCAGCACATGTATGATTGTAATAAATACCAGATAATATCATTACGAACATTGTCATGTAGACCAAATCTCCACAGACCTGTACAGAATATTGGAAGCTATTCATTGTTTCCAATACTTTCTCCTGTCTATGCCACTGTGGAGAGATATACAGAGAGAAACAGGGAACTGTATCAGTGAAACTCAAACATGAGCTCATCTGTGGACTTGGCCCTGTCACTGACCCTTTCCCCTGTCCTAACTCTGGCCCTCACCTCATGCTGTCACTGGCCCCTACCCCTGTCCTAACTCTGGCCCTCACCTCATGCTGTCACTGACCCTTTCCCCTGTCCTAACTCTGGCCCTCACTTCATGCTGTCACTGGCCCCTACCCCTGTCCTGACTCTGGCCCTCACCTCATGCTGTCACTGGCCCCTACCCCTGCCCTTACTCTGGCCCCGCTGGTTGGGAGCATGACGGCTGTGATGACGGTATGTGAGTTGATCCTCTAGTCCTGCGGTACATCTCCATGCTGGAGTCACAGAGGGGTTGTGAAACCGCTGTATTTCAGCAAACCCACACATGCAACTCTCCCTGCGGTAGATCAGCTGCACTCAATAACATTTGGCAACATGTTGTGCAATGCAATACGCACGGACACATTAGCCAGAGTTTCCTTGTCCCAGACCCAGTTACCGCTTGATGGTTAATGGATTTCATAAGATGACACATTTCTTTGCAAGGTGTGTTTAAGGTGAGACTCACTTGATGAGAATCAGCACCTCTGTCTAATCTCAATATCCTCTTACGTCATATCCTCTTATTGACTCATTTTGTTAACATGACCTTGTGCTCCAAACAAGCCTATGTTCTAATCTAGGCTGTACTGTTGCCTTCTTGCCAAAGTGTCTTCTATGGTACAGAGATCAAGTGAAGACGACAATAGAAGACAGTGCAATGTATACAAAATTACTTCAGGCCAAGGAGAGAGATTCTGTTTTTTTTCCTCAAATAAAAGATGGTGCTTTGGTTTATTTGTTCTAGTGCAAACTTGACAGTATGGTTCTGACACTAGGCTTATAGGCTGTTTCTGCTCTTCTGAGACGGCCAAACCGGTCTATCCTGACAGGCGGCCAGAGAGTCAGGGACCCACCTTCAACGGTGAAGAGTCAGTTAGTTTTGTAACTGCTATGCCTTGGCTACACACCCCCTGAAGCAGGACTCAACGGATTGCTCACAATCACTGTGTGTGTATAAACAAATAGGCTGTCTTATTTTGGTTTTAACCACAACATGCATATTTGGTAGTATCTATAAAAAAGTGAGAAACTGTTAACTGGACTGGATCGCCTTACAATATAGGCCTAACCACATTCGTCCAGACTCATACAAGATGCAGTCTGCTATATTTATGATCAAAACAGCAGCGACCACAGACTATAGGCTGGAACGTCAGACACAGTGTAAACTGTCTGTTTGCAGTGTATGTCTAGGTAATCACCAATTTATCACCATACACCTGATAGGCTTATACTCTGCTTTTCAGTTTTTCTCCTGTAGGCTATTTGGTGAGTATCCGGTCCGCCTGAAACCATTTGTTCCCTTGCCACACCCAATCATTAGAGCGTCTGATAGAGATAGCCTCACGTGCGCATGTCCGAGAACCTAGCGGCAGCTCGGCTTAACACAACGCGGCGTGGATCTAACTGTTATTTGAGGCCAATTGCTTTGTAGTCTTTTGTGAAGTATGAGTCAAACTAATTCCTAAACTCGTGTCTCCTCTCCACTCTTTGCGTGCTCATGTCTACCCCCCTTCGCTCTGTTGCTACGTTGAGGCCCTGCCCTTTCTGTGTGATTCCGCCGACCGGCTTCCTGTGTTTGCGCGACTCTAAGCTCGATCTGGCGGAGAGAGAATCGGGACCCAAGGCTAGGCTAGCCTGCCACCTCAACATGGAGTAGTTTTGTCTCCTCGACAACAAAAGTAGAGCATTGCCGTGAATTATCATCGGCACTTTTTACACTGCTGAGGGAGCGGCCGCAAATGTGGAGATACGGCTTCGAGGATACCCTGTCACTGTAACGGAAGGATAGACATTGCGATTTTTATTTATTATTAAAAAGATGGCGAACGACTCCCCGGCTAAAAGTCTGGTAGACATAGATCTCTCCTCATTGCGGGTGAGTATTGGAAGAGGGGGTTACAAGGTTTAATTGATATTTATTTATGTGTTGTCTTACGAATCGAATGTTTGTTTACTTAGTTGAAAATTCGAGTGAGTATTGTTTTTTTATGTCGCTTCAAGCAAGTGTTGGACAATGTATTTCTCACTATTTTGACGAACAGAGTGCTATCGCCGCCGAGTTGTGAGCTTTCCTTTGTTTGCAATGCATTGGCATGTGTATGCGATGAGCGCAACAGCTGCGTTTATCTTCGTCTAGCTTAAGCTCCTCTTGACTGACTAATGATTTGTATTATTCTTTATCTGATTTGAACCATTTTTGACAAATCTGAACATTTCTTTGTTTGCAGGATCCTGCCGGGATTTTTGAATTGGTGGAAGTGGTAGGAAATGGAACCTATGGACAAGTATACAAGGTTGGTTCCTCTTAACCAAGTTTCCCTAGGCTCCGTTTATAATTATTGCCCCATGAAATGTGTTGGAAACAAATAATCTCTGACTGTAGTTTCACCTTTCAAATAAACATTTAACTAGTAGGCATTGGCCGTACATGCTCACTCCAAATATGGCATCGAGAGTTTGATTATTTTTCTGTAGCTCGTCATTTCCACCCAAAGCAGTGCTGATGATCGCACTTAGTTATTTTTCATAGAACGTGCCCGCATCATTGTCAACAGGCTGGGTATAAGGAGAAGGAATTTAAGTCAGCTGGATTTAGCCTCCCATCTGCTGTGATTTTTTTTTTTCTCTCTGTCTAGTCATATTCTGTCAGTTATTTGTTCTGGTGCTTGATTATGAATTATGTAGCCTAACTCACCAGAGATGAATAAGACACCAAGAATCTCCCGGACTGGATTCTCTGGGTAGCAACGCCTGTGGTACCCTCTCTCGTCATATCCTGTTTTTGAAGCTTGGGAAATGTGTGTTAGGACCAGGAAATATTACTAAACCAAATATGCTTGGCCATGTGCCTTCCCATGTAGATAAAGGCCCAAGGAAAATGTTAAATTGTCAAGTTGTCCTTACCCAGACGTTTAACCTTACAGTTGAACGTTTGGCTCACATGTAAATGTAAACTCAAATGCATAATTATTGTGCAACCAAGACTAATCACTACTCAAAACATAGAAGAACATGCCTTGTTCTTGAGTGCATTGTTAACAATGCAAGCCTTATTCTCTATGATCAACTGCCCCACCTCATGATCTTGCTCTGTGCAGATAAGAAAGCAGCAGCAGCAAAGTCTAATTGTGACTGAAGAAGGCCTCATATTGGCAAGCCAAGCCAGTCAACCTTTTCCATGAAAAGCACTCCTGCTAACTTCAGTTGCACCTCTCCTTGAACGTCTGCCGCTCTGCAGTGCATAGCCCCCCCCTCTCCGAAGTTAAGAGGTGGATGTGGACACGGTTGTTTACCTGAAGTTTTTCCACCTCCAAGTTAACTTGAATCAGCTCTGACTATCAGCTGTAACCCCATCATATGCATTGCTCTGTCCCCTTTGTGTTGGCAGCAAGCATTTAGTTGAAGAGTGTCAAGTTGTGTCCTTTAGAGTGTATCTGAGGAAAGCCGTTCTGGGTAACCTGTGTTGATCCCTCGTCAACAGTAATTATGCAGAAAGGGCTGAAGGCTTTTCTTTTTCTGGGGACTTTTATCGCTGACTAAGACCAAATGAAAGATGTGACTTCTTCTGGCTCTCTAGAATAAGCGATAGAGCACCACTTGTGCCAGAGCAATAGGTCTACTCTACATGACTGCACTGAAGAATAATCATCTTCCTAACGTTTATTCAACTAATCCATCTTCAGAGTACTGGGGACGTGTGACTTGGGTTAAAAATGTCCCCTAATGGAAAACTGGCGTACATGCCATCTCTATCCCTTATGAACAGATGGCCATGTGGACCTGAGCAGAGAATTTCCTTTTTCTCTTTCTTTCTCTCTTTCTTTCTCTCTCCTTTCTCTCTCTCTCTCTCTCTCTCTCTCTCTTTCTTTCTTCTCTCTCTCTCTCTCTCTCTCTCTCTCTCTCTCTCTCTCTCTCTCTCTCTCTCTCTCTCCCCCTCCCTCCGCCTTTTTTTCGTCTTACTCTCTCTTCCCCTCCCATTGCCGAGATAATGACATGGCTTTTGGAATGGGAGCTGCGGCTGAATTGTTTGTAACAGAGAAGAGTAGGCTGTACATTATAGCTATTTATAGATAAATAAGTGCGTTAGCCTTTGCATCTCTTTCAAGCTGAGTTAAACATCTTTCGTGAAGGACCCAGGATGGCTTACTAATGTGTTCATTCAGAGAAATACAGTGTAAGGGATTTATTAGTGGTCATCACTAGTATAGTGAAAATGTGCACTCAAAGCATGACTTCATGCAATGGCGTCCCAAGGCAGCTACTTACATTTTGTCAAAGCAAATCCATGTTTGTTAGGGATGCACCACTAGCCAGAACTGAATCATAATAGAATAGGATGTTTTCTGATGAGAGACACAATATTTAATTCTTTTGGAAAGGATCTAGGATTTTGACCTGGCAACGTCCCTTAGCTAGAAAGCCACAGTCATTTTTGTTTGACGTTTTCCTAATTGGATCCTTTTTCCTGCGTTGCTGCTAAAAGCTGAAAAGTTGGATGCGCTTGCTGGCAACATGTCCGAGTAAACGACTTTGCCAGAAGAGCTGTTCATTTCAATCAAGAGCCCCCCTCCCCCCGCCCCCCGCCCCAATCTTTCTGAGATTGTGTGTTAGTGAAAACAGTGCTTATCTGTCTCAACCTCTTTGATTGGACAGTGCATCTGGTCTCTCCTTGGTCTGACCAATGGTCAGGCAGGACAGTGGCAGGCGGCGCTGGCTGGCTGAGCTGCAGCTGTGGGGTTGGGGGCAGTGGGAGGGGTTCATTACAAAGGTGTTTTTGTTTGGCTTTCTGTGGCGCTTTCGGCCTGGCCGCTCGGCCGATGGGAGAGCGAGTGGGGAGGAAGAACGGCCCTGTCTCTGAGTCTTTAAATGGGGAAAATTACCCAGTGGGCAGTTCAGGCCTCGACTAACTGAAACACTCTCGATGTCTGTGTGTGGTTGAAAACTTCTTTTCTAGTTTACTGTAGGTATCTGACTTTGTCAGTGTGTATGACCAATGATCATCTATTTTGTTTAAAAATGGAGGTGTACGTGTTTGTTTTCTAAACCAAGTGTAAATTTGCAGTGTCATTTCTTGTCTTGCCAATGGTCTCTCTCTCTCTCTCTCAGAGAAAGTTTGTTATCCCAGTATACTCAGTGCCTACTGTTCAACTTTGCCTGTTCGAGGACCTTACTAATTCAGATTGTGTGTGTGTGTGTGTGTGTGTACATGATAACGTAGAGGACTGTGGTGTAAATGGGCATGATGGTTGCAGTCTGTGTGTTTGGTGCATACTACATAACATGCATAAACATTAGTGCATAACATTAGTGCATAACATTAACTGGTTGAAAGAGGAGTGCAGTTGCTGGTTCCGGGCCAGTAGTGGGCCCGATGTGGGCCGGATCCGTGCCGGGTTGTGGTGGACTGAGCAGAAATGAGTGGGGATGTTGGTGACTGAAAGACTTGGTGAACAAGGGCTCTGCTGCGTGTGGTTTCGGAGGCCTTTGTGTGGGTGAATGAGGACCACACACACAGATTACCTCACCCACACGCGGTCCTTCCCCTTGCCTTTTCCTATCGCTTAAAAAAAAGCCCTCCATCAGTTTTTCCATCCCCTCTGTCTCTGCTGGGTTTCAGGGCAGTTTGGAGAAACTTCTTCTCTTTTCTCTCTGGTTCTTTTCTTCCCTCCGCTCGTCTGTGGGCTTCTGCTTCTGTGTGTTTTGTGTCTCTGTTTCTGCACGACGCATACTGGACATGATCTCCCAACCTGTGGGACCGTGTGATGGTTTTCTGTCGTCGCACACTCTGGCTCCAAATGTATCATTTATTGGCTAACAATTTGGCTGGGAGTTCCTTCAGATCCAATTTTCAGTGAAAAACAACAGCACACACATAGAAGACAATACACCTGATGATCTGTAGTGTGTCACATGACCAATAAACAACCCACACAGGTTTCTATCAACCTAACATTTGGCGTCTTCCCTCAGGGATGTAGCAGCTCTTTAGTATTTCAGTCTGGGTGCAACTTCTCAGAGACATCCAGACGTTTTATGTCAAACTGTACATCACCGAGGTTTCGAGCTGTCTTGCCAGCGAGTTTGTAGTGCTGGAGCTGTGCTGAACCAGATTGTCACAGTGCTTTATGTTCATGGCCTGCTGGCAGCTAAAGTCCCATCGCACAGAGGGCAATTAGTTAAACACATAGCCTGGCGTGATGGACAAGGCAATCTTTAATATGGACTATAACTTATCCTAAAATCAGCTCAGACCTCGTTCGGGTGTGTTTGTTGGTTTTTGCAGCTGCAGTTTTGGACTGCGTGCACAGCCTCTTAATGATCTTCCTATGAATGCGGGTGCATCAAGTTCCCAAGTGTGTTTCTAATGAAGTGCACTAAGGAGGAGGTCCCAGAAGAGAGCGAGCGTAATGAAACCATGCTGGAACTCCAGCGCTCCTAAAAAGCCGCTTCCTGGTACTCATTAGGCCTGATCTGAAGGAAATCTGGATCTGCTGGAGCAGTTTGTCTCCCCATCACATCTCGTTCCAAGGGAGTCCTCCGAAATTACTGCCTCTGAGAGAACATCAGTGGGCAGGGTTGCCCTCTTGCTAAGGGTTGCCTGCCTCAAGGAAAAGTTGGCCTGATCCCTCCCACGCACTGTCGGCAGCTTTGGGGCATGTGTGTGTTTGCCCCAGAGTGAGATGATTGTGTTCCTTTTGGTGGACGAGGCCTAGTCTGCACTCTTATTAATATATATCAAAGGTAATGTTCTGATTTTTATTTTCTGTCAAAGGTATTCTTGAGTTGTAAATTGTGTGCTCGTGATGTAAGCTGATCAGAGCAAGACTGTGGAGTTGGGGTGGCACCTCTTTGTGTTCGTGTAACGGTAGCTAGCTGGTACCATGGCTGTGCAGGATTTGCGTCAAGTAAAACCTCCCTCTCGACACCTCGAGATGTGCTAGTAAGAGATGTTAGCACTCATGGGTTTTAGCCCCCTTGCTAGGACGCCTGCAACCCAGTCTGAGATGCCGCAAGTTGCAGGCCGATTCTGGGCAGTTGCAGCGCTCAAACACAACGCAGTTACGTAAGCACTGCTTTTTTTGTTTGTCCTCAGCCTTCCCCCATGACCCTTGCATTGATTTCTGTACAGTTGTAATGAGCACAAATGCAGAAGCACAGACAGGGTTCCCACGCTCATAGAAAACCTGAAAAAGTAATGGAACTGCAGAGGAATTGTAAAATCCCATTTATTCGTCCAGGCCTGGAGAAGTCATAGAATTCAGCAAACGACCCCTGACCTCTAGACTAATCGTTTCATACGACTTTGCTGCTGTACCTTCCCCTGGTCTGGATGGGGTGCTGGGTGGAGGTTTGGATGGCACGCTGCATCCTCCCCTGGGTGGAGGTTTGGATGGCACGCTGCATCCTCCCCTGGGCGGAGGTTTGGATGGCACGCTGCATCCTCCCCTGGGCGGAGGTTAGGATGGCACGCTGCATCCTCCCCTGGGCGGAGGTTAGGATTGGCATGGGGTGCTGTGCCCTCTCCCCTGGGCGGAGGTTTGGATGGTCTGCGGCTGGAGAGGCGCCTCGCTGGGCATCAAGGGGTGCCTGAGGAGAGACCTGGAGGAGTTCATCACTCTGGCCGTGGACCAGCTGGCAAGAACAGCTGCCAGAAAACAGCCTGATGGCTCAGCAACGAAAAGCAGAGTAATGATTAAATTAACGCGGAATGAATTATTAGGACACACTGTCTGTCTGTCTGTCTGTCTGTCTGTCTGTCTGTCTGTCTGTCTGTCTGTCTGTCTGTCTCTCTTTTCTCTCTCCCTCCCTCTCTCTCGCTGTGGTAAGGGGTTAGTCAGCCGTATTATGGCCTTATATAGCCAGACCAGTGGATTGGACACACACACACACACACACACACACACACACACACACACACACACACACACACACACACACACACACACACACAGTCCCTTGCCCTCCCCGGGGTATGCCAGGCTTTTCCCATACACTCTCCTCTCTGGGTCTGAAAGAGCTGCTGGGTGACCAGTAGGGCTGTCACTTTTGTGAAAAGATCCTGTTTGATTTTTGAGACATAAGTGAATCGATTTTTTTATGTCTAAAGACATTTCCATTTTCAACGCCAAATATAGGCCAATCCACAAACAACTAACAGACATTAGGACAAACGTAAAGAGGGCGCTTGTAGACGCAAGTCAGCAATATTTCTGATTTATTGGCGTGAAGTTTCGTGCACAATGACACAATCACAAAGGAGTGCAACATTCTCGAAAAACAATAAGCCGAGTGGACTGCCATTACATCAGTGACAAACATGACTGCAGGCTTCAACGTAGCCGTGTCTGTGTTTACGATTAGACGTAGCACAGTTTGCATAGCCTACCGCTTTGTTCTTCTCCATAGTTTGATATACCAAAAATCCGAAGTAGGCCTACTTCCACATCGAACTCAAGTTATTAGGGCCTATCACTCGTCTCTACATGTCGCACAGGTTGATCGCGTTGTCCTCCATTTTTTGGCTAAACACGAGCAGCACAGCAGCTGATTGAAACAGCTGTTTCTGGTGCGTAAAATTGTTGGGAATTTTCTTTTTAGCTTTCGCAATGCTTACTGCACTTCGGAATTATTTTATATTCTTATATTCTTGTTTGTGAATTTTGTTACATTTATCTTTTTTTATTTGTTTAATTCTTTTAAAATTAATAGTGTACATATTTGGTTAAAATTGATTCCCTATTTTAGTTTTCGAAACTTGTGTTGTTTGGTCCAATCGATTTTTGAACGTAAAGTGACAGCCCTAGTGACCTGGCGTCCTAACTCTTTATACACACACACACACACACGCAAGCACTCTGACACTCTGGCATGCATGGGGAAACAAAATATTTCCCACTTTTGTTTCTGACTCCACCTCTTTTTTTGGAATCTCTGCCTTTGTGTGTAGACCCGTCGCACGTGATCTGTCACCACTCTGTTTCCTGTCTGCCATTTTTTGCCATTTTTGCTTCCTTTCCGTGATGCTGCTTTCTTCCTGGCAGACCCCCGCTTTCCACAATTCCAACTACGCATGCCTGTCCAAACTCAGACACTGATTTTATGTAGCCTCAGTATATCTGTGTGTATGTACTACTACTAGATTAGGCTCCAGACTGTGTGTGTGTACTACCAGATTAGGCTTCAGTCTGTGTGTGTGTGTGTGTGTGTGTGTGTGTGTGTGTGTTTGAACTACCAGAGTAGACTCCAGGTAACAGACCAGCCATAAATATCTTGGCCCGTTTTCTGTCAGACTGTGTAGCCCACAGGTCGTGCTGGGTTGGTTGGGTCCTAGCACCTGCCACGTTCCACCCCCACCCCCTTCCCATTCCTGCAGTCTGTACCGGGCACCAGCGGCCTGAATAATTTACTTGCCGTTATGGCCGTTACGTTATTCGACAGTTATGGCCGAATTTTCGATGCAAATACACACCGAAATTCGTTAAGTCTCAAATTTTTCATGGTAACAAATTTCGTCCTCGATGTGTGAAGACTAACTGATGTAAACATGTAACCTATATAACCTAGGCCTGATTTGATGCTCCAGTTTAAGACCTACATTTAAGCTAAGAGATGCGTAGAGGTGCGATATGCGTTTGTTGTTGGTTTCAGTGTGCACAACCTTGTATTGTCAGCTTGCGTTTGTGTGTGTGTGTGTTGGGGAGGGCATTGGCTTCATTCCACACTTAGCCTGTCGTCCCAGTGATCATTAAGAAAAGCCTTTGGCTGCTGTTGAGTTGCTTGGTCCCATGGCAACTAACGAATCAGGAAAGGTACTATATTTGGCCTCTGTGTTGTACTGTGTGTGAGTAGGTGCGTGTGTGTGTGTGTGCGTGTGTGTGTGTGTGTGTGTGTGTGTATGTGTGTGTCCGGATGCCATACGCTGTTGTTTTTTTTAGGCTTTATCTAGATGTATTCAGAGGTGTAGTTTTCTTGCTCAGCCTTTTGTGTAATGTGGCCGTCTGCCCTTAACATCTGGCCTGGGAGCAGATCTTTGCCATTATGAGCAAAGCTTTGAATCCCTTGTCCCCAAACCAGTTATGGAAGAATCTGCTGCTGGACACTAGCTATGTAGCCTTTTACGCAATTATCATTTGTGTATCAAATGTCCCCATAACACCCTCCCTTTCCTCCTCCTGAATCTTTATGAATTGAATGTATACCAGAAATGTCGCCTGCTTCTGACCTGGAGCAGGAAGTGAATGTGGAGCTGAGTGGACAGACCACTGAACAGTGGCAGGAGTCCGACAGCACATAACAGCACACAGAGCATAGAACAGCACAGAACCTAGAACAGCACAACACAGAACAGCACACAGAGAACAGAGCAAAGAACAGGAAAGAACACATAACAGAGCACAGAACAGCACAGAACACAGAACAGCACATAGAGAACAGAGCACAGAACAGCACAGAACCTAGAACAGCACAACACAGAACAGCACACAGAGAACAGAGCAAAGAACAGCAGAGAGCACAGAACAGCACAGAACCTAGAACAGCACAGAACCTAGAACAGCACAGAACCTAGAACAGCACACAAAGAACAGAGCAAAGAACAGCAAAGAACACAGAACAGCACACAGAGAACAGAGCAAAGAACAGCACAGAGCACAGAACACAGAACAGCACACAGAGTACAGATCACAGCACAGCACAGCACAGGCCCTAGCTAGTTGTGGGCCCCAGCCATCCTCTTAGCACAAGCTGCCTAATGCTGTCTAATACTCCATATGGCCATATGGAGCAGGACTCCCTGGGCGTGGAGGGAGCGGGAGACCATAGGCTCTGAGAACTGTGTTGGGGGGCTGGGTGTACTCGGAGTTCAGCCTGGGGGGGGGTTGGGTCCATTGGCTGGAGAACTGTGTTCGGGGGCTGGGAGAACTCGGAGCTCTGCCTGGCCTGCAGCACAGAGAGCCTAGCAACAAATCGCTGGCCGTGGGCCGTGCTGACTTGGGTTGTTCACATGACTGGTTAGAAAAGCTGTGCCTTTGACACCCTGCACTTTAGTGATCAGTTTAAGATGCTGTCGCATTGTGTTGTTCGATTAAAAACAGACAGATTTAAACCCACTAAACTCGAGATGAGTTGGCCAGAAAACAGAAAGAGAAACCCGATGCCAGGGAAAACAGCGGCTGTAATTGGTGTGGGGGAAAACGGGAAGGTTTTCATTGGCCCAGTTGCATGAGATGTGAGGTTTGACTGGAAAAGAGGGGGGGGGGGGGGGTGAACCCGAGCAGAGTTCTGTTTTGTTTTGAACCCAGTGAAACGGGAGAGGAGCAAAAATGGAAGTATGATCTCAGTGCCCTCAGCTACAGTTCCTCAGCCTGAGCCCCCTGAAAACTCTGAGAACACAACATGGGCTTCTCTTTTTTTTTTTCCCCTTCTCCTAACTGTTTTGTTGGCTTGATGCTAAACACGGCTGTGCTCATCGCTCATAGCAGGCTGGATAACTGGACTCTCGTCTGACTGGCAAGGGCTGGCCTAGCCCTCGTCACCAAATGGCGGTTGAGTCATCTGTTTCTAATCACTCAAAGGTCTCATTTATTGTCTAAGAATGCTCGCCCTCCCTCCCTCCCCCCTCTCTCTATCTCTCTCGCTCTCTCTCTCTCTCTCTCTCTCTCTCTCTCTCTCGCTCTCTCTCTCTCTCGCTCTCTCTCTATCTCTCTCGCTCTCTCGCTCTCGCTCTCTCTCTATCTCTCTCGCTCTCTCGCTCTCGCTCTCTCTCTCTCGCTCTCGCTCTCGCTCTCTCTCTATCTCTCTCGCTCTCTCTCGCTCTCTCTCTCTCTCTCGCTCTCTCTCTCTCGCTCGCTCGCTCGCTCTCTCGCTCTCTCGCTCTCTCGCTCTCTCTCTCTCGCTCTCTCTCTCTCTCTCTCTCTCTCTCTCTCGCTCTCTCTCTCTCTCCGCCGTTAGCTTCTGCCGTGCCTCCACAGCCCTGGTTGTGCTTTTAACAGGCGTCTCAGTCTCTGCCTCTGTCTGCTCTCTAGGTCGAGAGGGTTGGGTTGGGTCCCCTGGAGGCCATCTGATGTATGACAGTTATCTGCCCCCACCCCCTCGCCAGCAGCAGTCGTTTGCATTTGGGCTGTTTACTTTTGAATCACTTCCTGCACACATGCTCTGTTGGTTAGGCGCCGAGCTGAACCCTCCTGCGCTGTGGTTTACCCTCCCTGCGCCCGTGACAACGCACGAGGGTGTTAAGGATTTAATGATTTACTTGTAAATTGCACTGCATTTTGTTGTCTTACTGCATTTCGTTGTCTGTACTTGTACTCTGCACAATAACAATAAAGTTGAATCTAATCAAATCTAATCTAAAAGAAGGCCCAACTCGGGGGGGATGGGGGGGTCTATACTATAGTCTTATGATGATAGATATTGTTAAGTGTATGGCTCCCGACACTAGTCTTTAAGCAGCTCTTGTCTGGGTTTGACTGGATATTGTCTTGATCCCCACTACCAGACATACCGTGCAGCACTCTGCTGTTGACTTGAACACCTCTTGAACAATATGCATGTGGTTACATAGTCTGCATGGTAGATGTGAAACGAAAGTGTGTGTGTGTATGTGTGTTAGAGAGAGTATGAAGGAGTGGTGTAAAGGGTTAACTGGCTGAATCTGTGGGTTAAAGTCTATTTTTAGCGCGTGAGCGCTGTGGAACTGGGGTGTGGGTTAGTGTGCTGGGCTGGGCTGTGCTGTAGTGTGCTGGGTTTGGAGGCACATGTGAGTTTACTCTGCTGGGCGCTGGGTGACGAGCTCAACCCAAGGCCCTCTCACATTCCACACACTTGCATGCTCTCATTAGCACACATACATTCATACACACGCACACACACACACACACTCGCTCACAACAGCACACAAGCAACATATGTGGGTTTCTTCTCGGCTTAATAGGGCTTCTGTTTCCACACACACACACACACACTCTACACACACACACTCACATACATATACACACATGCATACTGTATATACAGTATATATGTCTTGAAGGTGCGCCGCTCAGCTAGGTCGGAGAAGAAGATGAGGGAAACGATAACGTTCCACTTCGCCCTCTCCACCATTAAGCAGTCTGTGTGTGTGTGTGTGTGTGTGTGTGTCTGTCTGGTAGATGGATGTTTTTTATTGATCCTTTTGGAAATTCATCTTGCACCACACAGCTCATCAGATAGACTGACAACTAGGGATGTAACGGTATGAAAATGTAACCTCACGGTTATAGTGACCAAAATTATCACGTTTTTTGGTATTATCATGGTATTTTTAAAAGTGTGTTCAATATGTTCAGAAAGCACTGATAGGCCTACACAAGCTGAAATAGTTTCAAAAAGTTTCCCGTTCACTTTTTCATGTTTAATTGGCTATGTGCTTATAGCTTAACTCACCCTACCATGACTTGGAGTTTGCTATTTCTGTTATTTGGATCCAATGAGTGAGACCAAAGTAAGTGTTCAAAATAAAACTTTAGGCTAATGTGTTCTCCTGGTAATTTGAGTGGAATGGATTTAATTAGCATGAAAAGACGCAGAGTGGATAAATGATACAGTGCACGTTTTTGGTGAAAATGTTTAAAATCAGGTGTCGCAGTTCAAACCATCAATTAGACAACAGAATCAGTAGTTTTTTTTCATTGTACCAGGCTTACTGTATGTCAAAAGCAGGCTCGGATGAAGCTGGGAAGGATTAAACACACGGTTTCAACACCACGGTAATCAACCGTGATGATTATGATATTTCAAAAGAAAACTAATGGTTATCGTCAACATTTTTATCGCGGTTTACCATTATACCGGTAATCGTTACATCCCTACTGACAATAACAGGACGCCACCTGTATGTACATTATGGAGTTATGGAATAGTTGTAGGGCACTGCTTGCTATATAAAGATGACCCCCATCCCTGACCATGGGCAGCTTGTGTAACGGGGTTGTGGAATGACGAGGGAATGGGGTCAGTGGAATGGTGTGTGTGGAGGGAAAGTAAGCTGCTCACATGGTTTGAAAACACACACACACAGACAGACAGACGGCGATCTAAGGCACCACTTTGTGTGTATCAGTGATTTAAGCGCTGTGTCAGGACTCACGCCGACAGCTCACCTCCTCCCTTTTTCCTTTCGTCCGTTTCCCATTTGGCTCCCCAGCTCCACCTCCTCCTCTCCTTTCCCTGCACCTCCTCTCCTCCTCCCTGCACCTCCTCTCCTCCTCCCTGCACCTCCTCTCCTCCTCGCACCTCCTCTCCCTCCTCCTCCCTGTACCTCCTCTCCCTCCTCCTCCCTGTACCTCCTCTCCCTCCTCCTCCCTGCACCTCCTCTCCCTCCTCCTCCCTGCACCTCCTCTCCCTCCTCCTCCTCTCCTTATGTCTCCTCCTCTCCTCCTCCCTGCACCTCCTCTCCCTCCTCCTCCTCTCTTTATGTCTCCTCCTCTCCTTTCCCTGCACCTCCTCTCCTCCTCCCTGTACCTCCTCTCCCTCCTCCTCCCTGCACCTCCTCTCCCTCCTCCTCCTCTCCTTATGTCTCCTCCTCTCCTCCTCCCTGCACCTCCTCTCCCTCCTCCTCTCTTTATGTCTCCTCCTCTCTTTATGTCTCCTCCTCTCTTCTCCCTGCATCTCCTCCTCTCTCTGCACCTCCTCTCCCTGCGTCTCCTCCTCTCCCTGCACTCCGTCCTCTCCTCTCCCTCCTCCTCCCCTCCCTGCACCTCCTCCCTTCCATGCTGTCACTCTCCTTTAGACCTTCTGGCCTGTTAGGTGCACATTACTTTCCCTTCTACTTTGTACTTGACTGTGTTATTTTTGTGGAGCTGTGTGTGCATGTGTTTAGTGTGTGTGTGTGTGTGTGTGTGTGTGTGTGCATATGTTTAGTGTGTGTGTGTGTGTGTGTGTGCATGTGATTAGTGTATGTTTAGTGTGTGTGCATGTGATTAGTGTGTGTGTGTGTGCGTGCATGTGTTTAGTGTGTGTGTTTAGTTTGTGTGTGCATATGTTTAGTGTGCATGTGTGCATTAAGGAAGTGATCCACCCCTTCATCAGGCAGTCTCTATTTATCACAATCTCTGGTTCCTGTGAAGCCCCAGTAGAGGAGTGGAGGCCCTGGATGGGCGGGGTGGTGGAGGCCCTGGATGGGAGAGGTGGTGGAGGCCCTGGCTGCTGGGGCGCTCCCCCCCCACTGGGCCTCTGCCTCTGCCTGTGTCACCCAGCCTGGAGTCACTGAGCCGGAAGCCATGTTCGGGCTGGATGATTTGTGACTCTCTTTGGCCATGACTAGTTATCGCTATGCTGCCTTAGAGGGAACCACGCCACAGCTGTTTGGTTGAATATTGACACAGACAGACAAACTAACCAACAGCTATACAGACTATAGTTGAAGCCTTTTGTTTGGTGCAGGGGGTGCTTTCATTGATGGTGGCTCCAGCATATTCACGTCTGCTATCTACTTTCCCTCTGCCCTATCAGTTAAGGGGTTTGGGGCCTGAGACTGCTCTGTCAGTTAAGGGGTTTCCAATGTCTTTGGAAATTACATTTAATTACAAAGTGTTGCATTCATCTCGGTTCTCCCTACAGAAACGCTGTTGCTAGAAGATAGACTTTTAGATTTCGCCATCACGTCTGTTAGTGCCTGAGACTGCACTGTCAGTTATGGGGTTTAGTGCCTGAGACTGCACTGTCAGTTATGGGGTTTAGTGCCTGAGACTGCGGAGTCTCTGACGGGCTTCTCCCCAGACATGGTGGTTTGGCCCGGTCCTGCTGTGTCCACTCCCTCGGGCTGTATGCTCTGCCCGTCACAGAGCCTCTCGGGTTGAACGAGGGCTGCGGAATGCAGCTCTTTGTCCCAGTTCCCATGTGCTCGGCTGGTTTGGGAACTCTGGCCGGGAGACTGCAGGGAGGAGGAGATGAAGTGCCTTAGATGCATCAAAAGGACCCCAGATCTCCCCTAGTCCTCATTACTCAAATGTGCTTAGTCATGAGTGGACCCCAGATCTCCCCTCATCCTCATTACTCAAATGTGCTTAGTCATGAGTGGACCCCATTTCCCCCATCATCCTCATTATGTGCTTAGTCATGAGTGGGTGCTTGCTTCTGTACAACAGTGTAGTGTGTGTTGATCAATAAGCTCTCCATTATGAAGTGCCGTCTCTCTGCTGCGTGTTCTGGTTGTCCGTTGTCCGCATTTGTCCATTAGGTCTACGTGGACTAGTTTGTTGAGTTTGTAGTCACGTTTGTCAGGCAACTTAGCCTAGCCTACCATTTCTTGTAGCATTTTGTCAGCCATGTCCTGTGTTGCTGTTGCTTCTTCAAGCAGACCCACTGAGGAAAGTTCTTTGTAGTTTTTTTAGTAAGTTTAATGTTCTAATGAGTTTTATATACTCACACTGCGGGAGGGATATTGGAAAATGCTGAACATGAAAAGGTCTAATGTGGCCAAAGATTATCTAAAACCGTTGATGAACAGTCTCTGATGTGGCTTAGTCTTCCAAAACATCAATAAATGATCACCATATGCCGCAGTCTTATGGGTAGGACGTTATCTTACATTAAGCGTTTTTCTCTTTACTAATGCATACTCTAGGCAGACGAGCTTAAAGTACCTTAATGTTCCATTATCAGGGTCAAATGTGGATCTTAAACACCATCTTGTATCTAAAAGCACTACTGAACTTGGTGGGTGTGCTTAATGAGATGTGTCTGACTTCAACTGATGGTGCTAATGTGCACCCTGACTCCGGCTCCAGATAGCAGCGGAAAGAGACTGCCCACATGGCAGAGGGACTGGCTACGCATTCTATATCCGATTGGCAGGGCATTCGGCCACGCTGTCCATGGTTTTACAGACGTTACCGCCTCTCTCTGCACCCACACCCTCCTTTCACCCCTCTGAACAACACCTCCTCTTTTGAAGGAAAAGTGTGTGTGTGGGGGTGGGTGGCTGACTGCTTTTGGAGTCCTAGCAATGGCATTGTTCTTCCAGGGGAAGTATACAAGTGTGTGTGTGTGTGTGTGTGTGTGTGTGTGTGTGTGTGTGTGTGTGTGTGTGTGTCAAACCGAGCATGCCTCACCAGTAACTACCCTGTGTCACTGTGACTGCCTTTTCTTTTAAACCCTGTGTTCAAGGTCCAAGGTCCAAGTTGCATCTCTTTGACCCGAGAACAGATCCGTCAGCATATGGACTCACCGAGCTGTATGTCAATAGTGAAGGATTAGTCGTCAGGGATTAACACCTTACAAAAGACCTCTAATGAAGACATTAAGGAAGCCCTGTTCTCACACACCACCAAAAATGGCCGTATGCTGCTTTTAGGCAGCAGGCCGAGTTTTACTCTTCACTCGGTGGGCCAGTGAATGTGATATCCCACCAGTTTTTACTGGCTTGAAACGTGTTCTCCAGGTAGCTCAACTTGGCCATAGTTTTTTACAGGAGTGTTCAACTTGAGCTGCTTGGAAGCTTTGATAGATCCTCTCCTGGTATCATGATTGTTTAGTCTGATGTGCTAGTTAAGCTGTCGCTAGGTGACTAGGTGTGAGTTTGTTTAGTCTGATGTGAGTCTTAAGCCGTCGCTAGGTGACTAGGTGTGAGTTTGTTTAGTCTGATGTGCTAGTTAAGCCGTCGCTAGGCGAGTGTGAGTTTGTTTAGGTGCCGTTTACACGACGCAGGTTTTTGTGAAACCGGTGAGGTTTTGTTAACGGTTACGCCTTGTGTGTACATGACACCGGCAGTTTAGGAGACTGAAACCGATAACTTTTGAAACCGGCTTCCGAAGTGGGAACTTTTGAAACCGCCGGCTAACTTTCGCCGTGTAGACGCCTGTAGGTGCGAAGCCGGCAACTTTATGACG